>NC_137871.1:20573989-20586489 GCF_963924005.1 Protomyctophum bolini | reverse complement strand
AGAAATTATTTATCATACGTCGATTTAATAGCTAGATTGATACGGTCGTTCTGCAGTGGGGGCAGCCATGTTTGTTGTCTGACGCTGTTGAGTGACGGGGCTGATGGCCAATCAGCTTACTACTTGGCTACGTTCGGATTTCCGTAGCTGACACCGTCATCGGGAGAGACTCCAGACCTGAATCGCCAGAACATATTTTCTTAACTCCTATAGCACCATTGCCGAAGATCATTGTCAATTGAAGCCTAAGATTAATGGCAATTGCACTTTTATAGGGCATTCGATCGATCAAGCCATAGTGCTACTTACGTTAGCCGGTTAGCTAGCTGTGTTGTCCATCTTAGATCGTCGGCACCATAAGAATCCATTCTATCCATTTCTGTATCCGCCTGTATCTCCTATTCCTTGTTTCGGCCATTAGTTATTTTAAGATGAAAGAGTATTTAAAATTTTAATACATTTTTTGTATTGTGCCACAGCTGCTGTTTCCTCCCTTCAGGCTGTTTGGCATTTGCGCTCACCTTGCCATGACCTTTGTCAGCCCGAGAGGTCCAAAGTCTGAGCTTTTACCTCGAAAAGCTAACAGTACAGAGGCACACATTAACCTCTCCTCCAGTCGGCTGTGTTTTTCTCTGTCTGATTTGTGCATGTGGGCGCGTTGGCCCCCTCTCTCTCTCTGTGCCATGGCAGCATGTGCTTTATGTGTGTGTTTGTGCTCTCCCTGTGCCCCCTGTTTTCACACAGTGCTGCAAGATGCCCCTTGCCCCTCCCGGCCTAACAAAACATTCCCTGAACCTCATTTCTAAGGGGAAAAAAAGAAAAAAGGACAGTGTTGTTTTCAGCTCCAGTCTGCACCTGAGCACAACACCAAAATAATCTGTTAAAACTCCCAGGAACAGTTTGTCTTCTCGTTGAATAGTGCGCCCTACTTTCCACTTATTTTTTTTCTCCACACTCACGAAAGAATGCAGGCAGGGGACAATCAAGCAGCTCGCGAGAGCTTAATTGAAGTAGGAAGCTATTTCACCATAATAGATGGCTTATGATTAGCTACTGTAATGCATCCTTATTTAAGTTGTCAGAATACATCCAGCGGCACTTCCTTAATTTGCCGTAGATTTCAGAGTGATATAAAAGCGAGAGCGGTGTCTGTCCCCTCTTGTCTTGCTCGTCTTCTGCTTTTGAAAAGAGCCTCATCTAGCCACGGCCTACAAAGATGCTATTGTGGACTTGAATGACACTGGTGGGCTGAATACCTTACAGTGTAAATGCAGTGCTCTTTGACTGTCTATCACACACACCGCGTCATGTGCTAATAAAACCGAGCTGCCTCCCAAGTCAGCGGAGGTTCACAGAGTTCCACACACAGAGGAATGTTCAGTGCTAAGCTGCCGCTGCCTGTAGCAACTGAAATAGTTCCAGGAAGTCATCGAAGACGGACCAAATGAGCCCCCTTGGTAATAACAGCTACAGCGGTCAGTCGATGGTAGTAACATTGCAGGGTATGGCTGAGATCAGAGATTAAATTGTATGGAAGGAAAAATAGCCCAGGGGGGAAGGGACATACTTCTCAAATTGGTGGAAATGATGATGACTTTGCTGAGTTGAGATACGTAGCTTCAAACAGTTATGGGAAATGGTGATGGGCTGCAGAGACCTAAAACCAAAAATATGAGTCTAATCCTTGAATGAAGAATGTTGACAGAATGTTAATAGAATGTTAACCGCTTAAAGGACAACTTTGTTTTTTTCCATCCAATGTTCATGTTTTAGGTTGTTGAAAGTAAAAGATTCAAGTTAGAAATGCTCATTTGCAGCTTCCTTTCGTTTGAACGATTTTTGATATTTTTGACAGTGTGAGGGGGCATTCAGAAGGTGACAAAATGGACATATTGAGCCTACGACACACAGTATGGCATCCCCCTTGTACCTCTACCTTCACACTCAGTAGATCCTGTGATCTTTTGTGGCCAGATGTAAGTAATTTCCTGGGTTCTAGTAGGACTATATTACAATAAAGAAATTGCTGTAAACTTTTGTCAAAAAATGCATATTTAGCCACTTGTTGGAATGCCCCCGCTAAAATCGCTAAAACTAAAGAAAGCAGCAAATTAAAAAGATTCAACACTCATTTAACACTCATCTTTTACTTTCTCAGACAAAAACACGAAACAAACAAGTTGTCCTTTAAGCCCTGTGTCAGAATACATATGGTGTTCGCATGGTGAAATGAGCCAATCTGCAAGCTCACGACACGGTGCATTGTGGCATGTTGTGCAGCTTGTATACAGTATCTGCTATTTTCACTATTTCGGGGGAAAAAAACAATACCTATTCCTGAAGAAGGTCACACGAACGAAAGTTGAACTCTGATATCGGCAGTGTTCTGAGTGTGCTGTGTGTGCAGCTGCTCTTTTAGTTAACGGATGAGTGGTTGGTTTATTTCACTTTTTAGAAAAAGAAAAGAAAATAATTGGGCCGCCGGTTTAAAGCGGTTAACAGTTAAGTGTTTAAGGAGCGATGGTGCAAAACCCTCAGACATAAACGGACGGAACCGGTCTTTCGACTTCTGTTGAGTTGTTATACCAGCGCTGTGCAGGTATTGTTATGGGTGCAAACCCATAGAGCATGGCGCAGCCAGTAGGCTTAGTCAACATGTCACTGTTTTAATTCCAAACATGACCCATGTCGCGTCATCATGACCTTGCCGAACACTCCGGGCAGGTTATCAGTCAAATCACGTGAAAAATATAAAAAAAGAGAAAGCGTAGGCTGGTTAATCAGCTACGCTCACTAATCTCCTTGGTGTCCACCTTTTTGTATTTAGTCAGAAAGGACATTTTAAGGTCAAACAAGATGAGTGATTTGCGTGGTTGGTTACAGACTATCTTAATCGCACGGAAAAAGCACTGTGTAAAATATTTCATGCGTACGCGCACACACACACACACACACACACACACACACACACACACACACACGCGCACACACACACACACACACACACACACACACACACACACACACACACACACACACACACACACACACACACACACACTGTTACCTGCAGTATACAGTATGGGCATCTCCCATCCTGCTTATTGTCGTTGCTGTCGGGTAGAAACAGAAACCTCTTGTCTCCATATTCAAACTTTTTGTGTGTTTTTTCGTAAATGAACGCCCTACTTGATCATACGGCGTCACTAAAGCATCAAAAGTGGTAGATTTGCGAGCTTGAAACATGGCGTGAAGTGGCACATTTTGATCTTGTAGATCTGCTACTTTTTTTTTTTTTTTTAATACTGTTTTTATTAGGCATTTTTGTATGACAATTTCAGATTAGACAATGATAATAAGTAATTCAGTTAAATAAAAATGAAAAAAATAACAGGCAATGTAAATGTTCCACATACAGTATAATAAAAAAGACATAAGTGTGATAAACATGAAAAAACAAAAAACAGTTAAACAATGACAAGTGTGAACAGGACAGACACTCTTGCTCTCAAACTTCCAACATGTTGTAAATTAAGTAAGTTACAGACATTCTTTTTTAAATAATAAAAAATAAAATATAGAAAAAAACACTCAGTTCCTTTTCTTTCAGTTCCTTTTCTTTCTTTCCAATTTTCTATTGTGCTATCTATTGTGTAGGAGGGGTTAGCGTGCACCTATTAAAATATTCAATGAAGGGTTGCCATGTCTGGTAGAACCTATCTTCACTCCCTCTCAATTCAAACTTAATCTTTTCCAATTGTAAGTAATGCATAACATCTTTCATAAGTGAAGTGTGAGTTGGAACCTGTGCTTGTTTCCAATTCAACAGTATCAGTCTGCGAGCCAGTAGAGTCACATATTTTACCATGTTATATTGGAAAGTAGACAGTTTGACCCCGGGCCCTGTGACCCATAATTGCTGTCAGTGGATCCGGGTCAAAAGGTCTTCCAACAATGTCTGACAGTAGATCTGCTACTTTTGACATTAAAAAAGAAAAATGTAATCCTGAAAAGTTTCCTCCCGACAGAGACTATGTATACTCTAACAGAGCCTCATATTGGGGAACTCTAAGTTCCCCAATATGTATCACCCATTCTTGAGATAAGGGACAAAACTTTTTTCAAACTGGATTTTTTTTTTTTTTAAGATACATTCAAATCAAATAGATGTATTTGTAGACACAGGTCTCAACTACCAATCTTGAGAAGGAACAGGTTTTTCGCATAACATTTCTTTCTAAAATGGGACATTTATGCACTTAATACCTGATTCATGTCAACTCCGTCAGACACACTAAAATCCCTTTTAATTGAATTTTATCATTTCAACAATAATATAAAGTCCTCAGTTATCTTATAATGGCTTTCAGTAATCAAGTTAAGTAATACAAATCTTTTAATATTATTTTGTTCCAATATCACACTATTATGAAATATCCAATTTCTCAAAACCGTCATTTCAACCTTTATTTTCAATATTATAACATGAAAACCATGTAAAAAAAAAAAAAAATCATCATTACGTATCATTTCAGTTGGTGTTTCAATACATAAGCATAAAAGATTTGACAGCGAATTTTCTATTTCTTTGGAAATTAACAAAAACATCACGGGACGAACGTCTGACGGAGTTGACGAACATCTGACGGAGTTGACAAGTTTAACTGATTTAGGTTCTAGACCACCTAGGATCTTGATTCTGGTGACTAATCCCACATTTTCAAGGATGAGGAATACAGTGGTACTATTTAGATTTGCCCTGTGAACATGGCAGCCATTTTTCAAAATGGCCGCCAACTTTCTGTTATTTCCCAATAACTCAAGTTCTACACCACCTAGGATCTTGATTCTGGTGACTAATCATACATTTTCAAGGATGTGGGATACATTGGTACTATTTAGATTTG
Source organism: Protomyctophum bolini (assembly GCF_963924005.1). Taxonomy (NCBI): domain Eukaryota; kingdom Metazoa; phylum Chordata; class Actinopteri; order Myctophiformes; family Myctophidae; genus Protomyctophum; species Protomyctophum bolini. The sequence goes on along the minus strand of NC_137871.1, from coordinate 20,581,582 downwards.
TCCTGTGACCATGGTAGACATTTTTCAAAATGGCCGCCAACTTTCTGTTATTTCCCAATAACTCAAGTTCTACACCACCTAGGATCTTGATTCTGGTGACTAATCATACATTTTCAAGGATGTGGGATACATTGGTACTATTTAGATTTGTCCTGTGACCATGGTAGACATTTTTCAAAATGGCCGCCAACTTTCTGTTATTTCCCAATAACTCAAGTTCTACACCACCTAGGATCTTGATTCTGGTGACTAATCATACATTTTCAAGGGTGAGGAATACAGTTGTACTATTTAGATTTATCCTGTGACCATGGATGGTAGACATTTAAAAAAATGGTGGACCTGCTATTATTTTACCAATTTACTCAGGGAATATTATCAGAATAATATAAAATCTGTGAATACATTTCTTACCAAGAATTTTCTTCACCAATGTTTGTAAAGGTGTCTACTAACATATCCCACATTGGTTTCTATTTGACCACCCTAGGGGCATGTTTGACAGCTGCTGAAAGTTGGGTACCATCAACAAACAATATAAGGCTAAATGTTTTAAATTTCATTATGCTTTAAGTAGCATGTCAAACTAGGGGCTTTTCATGATTCTGGATCCATTCCAAGCATTAGTTTTGCACAAAAAACACTACGTTGGCTAAAAACGGCCATAGCCATCATCACAGATGTGATGAGGTCAGCACATGTCGGCACATTTGGGCAAGTGGCTATGGCCAAACTAGGGGGTCTATGGCCAAACTAGGGGTCAAACTCCTTGGGCTAAATTCGGTGAGGTGAACAGTGAGCAGTGAACAGTGAGCGAAAGACTGAAGACAGAAGATTTGGCTTCAGGACCATCAGGCAGGATGTGCAGACACTGAAGGCATCAGTGTCTTTCTCTGTGTCCCCAGCATGTCAACCAAAGCAATGTTACCAAATCAAAGGAGCCTTCACCTCATGTCACCTGGGGCTGGGTGAGCAATCGTATCCTGTATCTAAACTCACAACTAAATACAGACACTTGGCCAGACTGCCGTTTGAAAGGGTCAAACCCCTCATCCTGATTGGGGAAGACCACCCCACCTAATCACACCAACCGAACAAGTGAGGTTGGGGCCTCCAGGTGGGCCAGCAGCCATCTGCACAAGACTGGGCTGGACCCTGCAGGAAAGCAATCTCCAGCCAAGACAATGTAAGTTGACTATAACAGAGCCCCAGAACACAGAGCTCAGGAGAAGGATGGAGAAACACTGGCAGGAGGCCACCAAGATACAATGCCCCAGAGACCCAGAGTGTGCCACCACTGGCAATAAGGAGATCAACTGCTGCAGCAAAGATGTCATGAAAGGCAAGTCTCCACCAAAAAAAACCCTGAACCTAATCGGGGTGTCAAGAGACCAAAGTTTCTCCCCCACAGTTCCCTGCAGTGGCCAGTGAAGTCAAACTGTGCATCTGTACCTGAAAGGGGCAAGTCAAAGGCCAGAAAGCCCACCTCCTTTTAATGTCCTGTCAGTAGAAACTCAACCTGCACCTGAAATAAGCCCTTACCTCTCCCAGAGAAAGATCATCCTTGAAAATGTAATGATTAGTCCCCAGAATCAAGATCCTTGGTGGTCTAAAACTTGAGTTATTGGTAAAATAACAGCAGGTTGGTGGTCATTTTGAAAAACAATGGCTGCCATGGTCACAGGACAAATCTAAATAGTACCACTGTATTTCTCATCTTTTAAAATGTATGATTAGTCGCCAAAATCAAGATCCTAGGTGGTCTAAAACTTGAGTTATTGTAAAATAACAGCAGGTGGCGGCCATTTTGAAAAAGAAATGGCTGCTATGGTCACAGGACAAATCTAAATATTACCAATGTACCCCACATCCTTGAAAATGTATGATTAGTCACCAGAATCAAGATCCTAGGTGGTGTAGAACTTGAGTTATTGTAAAATAACAGCAGGTGGCGGCCATTTTGAAAAATGGCTGCCATGGTCACAGGGAAAGTCTAAATTGTACCACTGTATCCCTCATCCTTGAAAATGAGGTCTTAGTCACCAGAATCAAGATCCTAGGTGGTGTAGAACTTGAGTTATTGTAAAATAACATCAGGTGGAGGCTCTTTTGTAATATGGCTGCCATGGTCACCACGAGACAAATCTGTGATGGCCCCATAGTCAAAAATGTTCCTTAAGGCATGCTCTAACTGTGTGCCAAATTAGAATACTGCCCATTATTCAAAAACAATAATTTTATTGTTTTAGGAACACTTTTGTCAACTCCGTCAGATACACGTCAACTCCGTCAGACACAAAATCTGACGGAGTTGACGTCTGACGGAGTTGACAAAATGGCATTTGTTTTCATCTTAACCCTCTTTAGTACAATGTAGCCATTTTGTTTTTGCTTAATTTTGTTAGCTAAACCTAACCCCTAAACTAAAATAATAAACATTATTTTTGAATTCTTAACAAAGATCATAATAATGTCCTGACGGAGTTGACATGTAAAAGCTGTGACCACATTGTTATCAACATTGTTTGTTTAAAATATCAAACAATTGAATGCTTGTCAGACCAGGTACTCCACTGTTGCAATAAATATAAATGGGACTTGGAAAAGGAGTCTTCAGGCTAAATCTGTCGACAATATTTTCTGATTAATTTAAGACTTTTAAAAAAACCTGACGGAGTTGACGGAGACGTGGGACGAACATTTGATATGAGATATTTAATAGAAAATATGAATTAAAATTAACTGTGTATATTATTTGCTATGTTGTTGACAATCTACTTTAATTTAGTATGTATATTTATGTGATTGTGACAGTATTAGACACTTTTTTGGCAGTTTGAAATTGTGGCCACTTGCTGGGGACAGGCTAAATACAGGCCTTTTTGGGTACAGGGCCTGCTTTTAACTAATTCAGATGGAATATGAAAACAATTATAATGAAATTAAGGGCATAATAATACACAACTGTATTACACTTAACTTTGCAAGTGCTTTTATTTTTATGAATTAATTTATTTTTTACATAAAATAAGGCTCTTATGTGTGGGACATGTTTTTTCCACTTTTGTCCCTCATCTCAAGAATGAGTGGTATATATCCCCTTAAATTAGTGATGCAGTGGTAGCTATGGCACATGCATACAGCATACTGCATATCATGCATGTACATACAGTGGTTTTCAACCATTTTCATTTCAAAGTATTTATTTTGCATGCCACGGAACACTGTTTGATGACATTTAACCCCGCAGACCCAAAACTAAAGAATATGTCCACATTTCCATGCGTATTGATGTTAGTACCATTAGGACTAGGAGAGATAACAGGCACACGTTGATCAAAATAACAATTCTTCTTCTACATTAATTCTCTAATTGTGTAGGCTTCTTGTAAATTAGTAATGCAGAAGTTTAACAGTAATTGCGGGTCCATTTTGTTTAATTTTACACTCAAGATTTAAAGGTCTATAGGGGTGCATTTGGTTACCAACTCTCCATCATTTAGCTGAGATCAGTGCCGCTCAAGGACCACTGGTGGTTCCCGGACCACTGGTTGAAAACCACTGATGTAATACATTGGATTGGTGCAAATGCTGCGTACATTCAGTCCAGCCCAAGCCCCCAGTAAGGCTATCCAACGTTGAAGCTGCCACTACCTACTGGACGTTCAGTGACGTCATGTGCGTAACGTGCGTTATCCCAGACGTCAAATTTGAGGTCCGGGCTGTACTTCCGCTCACTCCTGCCATTGAGTTATAATGGCAGTCTCCCGGGTGCTTCAAAACGCCACTGAGCAACTTCTATTGAAATAGCAGGGGGTGGGGCTGTCGATCCGGTCCTCCCTCTATCCTTTATAACTCTATGGTCCAGCCCTGTTCATGGCCACTCTTGGCTACTATCAGTGACCATCTCCCACACACTGGAGAAATGAACAAAGCACACATCTGAATGTGTCTAAAATAGTGAAATGATACTGTAGCTCTTCCTTAGACAGGAAAGCGATAAGAGTCGCCCCCACATTGATGGTAATTAATTAAAATCACTATGGGGATCACGATCCCGTGTCCAGACTTAATTTTCCTATGATTATGTATACCTTTGCTCGGAAAACACTGATACAGTATATTTGAATACAGGACACATCTTGCGATCGGTTTGTTACCAGCAATAACTTAAAGAAATAACACATTTAATACTTTTTAATATTTCTTTCTTTCTTTCTTTCTCTTTCTTTCTTTCGCACACACACACACACACACACACACACACCACACACACACCACACACACACACACACACACACACACACACACACACACACACACACACACACACACACACACACACACACACACACACACACACACACACACACACACACACACAAGCTGTCAGTGTTGGGTTTCCATTAGTGACATTGGCCTGGTGTTGCCAGACTCTGTAAACCTCTTAGAGTTGTCAGTCTGCCCCCTCATCTGTTCTGCCTGACTGGAGGCAGAGGGGGGCCTCTACTGGTGGGAGCTGGTACTGCAGCTGACCTCACTAACTAGCTGTGTGTGTGTGTGTGTGTGTGTGTGATCATGACGAGTTTGTTTGCGTGTGTGCGTGTTCATCCTTTCCTGTGGGCGCGTGCATGTGTGTCCCCCTGTGCAAGTACACGTGCGTTGCTCCATTCATGTGTGTGTGTGTGTGTGTGTGTGTGTGTGTGTGTGTGTGTGTGTCTATCCACAGAACAAGGCATCCATTGAGCCGGTGCAGGCAAAGCTCTGGACCCGGGCCAGGATAGAGTAGAGTGGAGTAGAGAGAGAGAGAGTAGTCTTTCATACCTTCCCGGACGCTCTCCAAGCCGTACACACTCTGCCAGCGCTGCTTCAGTCAGTGCTGCAAACAGACACAAACCTTCACTTTTCTCAATGGCCATGCACTCACAAGCCGTCATCACACAGAGAGCCCAGTTGGCACGCCGTCGCCTGCCCTGCACACAGTAACACATCCTCCATAATATAACGCCATTGAATATACAATAATGGATAGCCTAAATATAGAGCGTCGCAGTCCCGCCCCCTTTCATGACGATGCCAGGCCCAGGAAATAATTCCTAATGCATTTTTCCTATAGACATAAAAAAAAAGTAAAAAGGAAAAATGTAAAGACCTTTTAAGCGTCGTACAAAGCCAACTCAACAAACACAATTTTTGGGCAGAACAAATAATTAGAAAGAAGAAAAAAACTGCAGGTTACAACACTTTTTTTTTTTTTTTCTTCTTCGTAATTATTTGTTTGGTCCAAAATATTGTGTTTGTTGTAATGATTTGTCTATACCACAGGTGGCTTCGAGGAAGCAATCTGATTGGTTGAAATGGCTTGAAACGCGTGCTTCAAACGTGCATCACCACACACCTAATCAAAACATAAGAAAACAGCTGGTCGTAGTGGCTACATCTGTCATAAAATATATGATTTTTACTTCTGTGCTGCCTACGGAACTCGCCTATCGGCTCATTCCTGCAACCATTTTTCTTTCTAGTGGTCCACGGACCACCTGGTATATGGCCATGATCTCACCCATGTCTTTCCTATATTTCTCCACGCTTTCAATACTTTGTGAAACGTTTAGCTTTGATGTTTAAATGGAAGTCAATGGTGCTTTGATCGGGCTGGAAATTTGGAGTCATACGACATAGATAAGTCATGGTGGACTGATGTCATAGACAGGCTGGCCACTTTACGTCTGACATCCACATTGGTGGAGCCACACCGTTCTAACGTGGATCCTTGGCTCCGTGTGATTTGATTTTTTCAATCCTGGAGAATTTACGATCGTCGAGGCAAGAAAATAAATAAAATTGCTCCCTTAGAGACGTGCACAGCATCAGATCTGTATGTGTTGCCATCTCGAGACTGTGCACCGGTAGGTAGGTACCCACCTGAGTGTAATGTATTGGAAGCCGACAGCGTCGCGCATACCGTTCCATCTGTATTCCAAGCCTGAGCACTGCAAAGGTGCTACTGCGGTAATGGAAACAAACGCCGTCTTCCCAAATGGACCTGTAGAAATGCCATTAAATGGGGCTCTGTAGCCTTATTCAGGTCAAACCGGGGACCCTTGAAATGAAAATGGTTGACAATCACTGCTAGAGCCGTAAGCAGCTTATCTTATGGGGGTCCCTGGCATATCTCTTCAAATGGGGGTCCGCAGGCTAAAATATGTCGACTTGGGGTTCCTTCACATGAAAACGTTTGTGAACCACTGGCTTAACGGAGCCAGCCCCTATCCCTCTATTGCCTTCATCCAAACATGAGCATGCTAATGCCATTGGTGGAAAAAGTACTCAATGTTTTACTTGAGTAAAAGTAGGTGTTCAGGTCCGTTGTGCCGTTAAGTAGAAGTCTCTTATTCAAAATGTACTCAAGTAAAAGTACAAAAGTATCGGCATCAAAATGTACTAAATGTAAAAGTACTCATATTGCAGAATGGCCCATTTCACAAGATCAAAATGTGTATACGAAAGCTTTTGAAAATGGCCGATCTTCAAGCGATGCGACGCATTGTGAGCTTGTATATCTGCTATTTTCAAATGGCCAAAATGTATAGTGTTGAAGTGGTTAATGTATGTTTTGTAATCAAAATTAAAATCTCCAAAGTAACTAAAGTTTAATTGTAGCGGAGTAAAAGTAAAAATGTTGACTGAAATGTAGTGGAGTAGAAGTAAAAGTACTGAATATTTGACATACTCAAGTAAAGTACAAATACCTCAAAAGTGTACTTAGGTACAGTACTTAAGTAAGTGTATTTAGTGACCTTCCACCACTGGCTTTTGCTAACCACCACGCGACCCTTAAAACGAGACTGCACGCGCTATACCTCGTTACCATCTGTCTGGTTTGTCATTGTGGCCTACATGCAGCTAAAGGTGGGCCCGATCTCTTTGCATCCGTTTATTTTATTTTATATAATAGCTGTATATTACAGCTTTTGTCCCCACACTATCCACAATGAAAGGAGAAATGAGGTCAAGTGTCTGCCAAATATGACATGAATTTGTGGCAACACATTACAAACATTAAATGCCATTGACTATGAAGGGAAAATGTACGTCATATGTAGACGAGCAAATCGGCTAACCAATCACATAAATTCAGTTGTTCATGAGATAATGATAAGAGCGCCCCTCACTTCACACGGGTGTGATTTTCTCCCCCCCGCCCTCATCCCTTACAGATGTAAGGCCTGAACTCAGCTTAGTGGGGGATTGTTATTCCTTTATTATATTTACTTTAAGCAGATTTGTATCAGCTGATGGAATGATGTCATCATGCCGCCAGGCCTGGATGGATGGATCCCAACTCATGAATGGATGGTAGTGGAGAGAGAGAGAGAGAGAGAGAGAGAGAGAGAGAGAGAGAGAGAGAGAGAGAGAGAGAGAGAGAGAGAGAGAGAGAGAGAGAGAGAGAGAGAGAGAGAGAGAGAGAGAGAGAGAGAGAGAGAGAGAGAGTGAGAGAGAGAGAGGAGAGAGAGAGAGAGAGAGAAGTAGCGTGTTAGTGTCCATTGGGATAAGAAGAGATGCCAACAGACAGTTAACAACTCAACAGAG
>NC_137871.1:20412220-20573789 GCF_963924005.1 Protomyctophum bolini | reverse complement strand
GGTTTGATAGATCAGTGGTTCCCAAAGTGGGTCCTTGAGAGAGTTCCAGGGGGTCCCAGCTAAATGATAGTTAGGAACCAAATGGACCCTTATGGGTCTGTAACTGTAAAAAATGGTTTTGTTCCATTTGTACACTCTCAGAGTTAAATTTACATTGATTTTACATTATAAATTGGGGTCCCAGACATAGAAATTCCATTAAATGGGGGGCCGTAGCCTAATACAGGTCAAACCTGCTGTCCTTGAAATGAAAATGGTTGAAAATCATTGTTAGAGCCGTAATAATCTTCTGACAGAAGTGAGCTAATGGATGAGAGAGAGAGAGGGGGGGGGATGATGGTGTGAGGAATGATTTGGTTTTGGACGGAGAGAGGAAGAGTGAGAGTAGTGGTGCTACGTTGATGTGGAGAAAGAGGCAAGCGGAGTCGATGGGGAGATGATGATAAGAGAGTGGAGTGGAAATTGCAATAAATAGATCAAGTGAAAGGACAGATCAGTGGAAAGGTTAAAAATATAGAGATATCGCTTTTTGGGAGAATTCCAAAATGTTAAGTGTGCCATAACTGTCGGATTTAGGAACATGATGAATGCACTTCATGATGTGTGAATGTGTCAGGACCTTGTTTGGTATTTTACCGCTGCTGTTTTGTTCATACATGATCCTGTTAGCTCCACCAGCCTTGTTCTACGTTAGTGTGACATTCTGAACTCTTATTTCGTGTCTAGTCCACTCATATCCTAGAATCTAGGATATGTGTGGACTAGGCACGAAATAAGAGAGCAGAATAAAAGAAGAAAGAAAGAAATTATATTAAAAAGGCCAAGGCAAAGGCTTTTTTACAAGGTCACAGGTCACTCGTTTCATTGAGTTAATTGTACAGCTTTACTGTCATGTTAACCTTTTCTTCATAATCAGAAAAATAATATATATATAAAGATTCAATTAAGATTAGATGAGACCATTTACAAATGGTAATGGTGTCCTGAGGAGATTGCATTGTAACGACCCATTGCATCCTGCCTGACTGACCTCTGTGCGCCCTCTCTCTCTCTCTCTGCCCTCCACATGTTCAGTTGAAGAAGCTCTTGCTGACGCCGCCCAACATGCCCGCAGGCATCGACACACACAAAGATGGCAGCCACGGGCATCGCCATAGCAACAGGAGCTTCCACCTTCGGCCAGTCAGGCCCCTGATCAAGGTAAAGACGGCCAACACCTACTGTATACTCCAGGAAATCCCATAGAAACCTGTCGTAAGAATTACATAGAAATATTCTGCTTAAATAATTAAGGGAACACTTTCATCCATTAAGTTTTTATGGCAGTGTTTGTGCAGCAGTATGTACACTATGGCGAACACGGCAAACAAAATAAAAAACACACCCATGTGAAGTGAGGGGCGCTCTTATCATCGTACGTAAAATAGACAATGACCCACCAGTTTTGGAGATATGGCTTATAGAGTAATGTCTTGCAGTGAAACAGCGAGTTGAGAAAACAGGCTTACCTCTGGGTAACTCTTCTCAGCCACACCCCTAGTCCAACCCCCAGATTCTTAGCCACACCCCTAGATTTATTTAATGTGCAGTTTGGCCGTTTTGTGGTGTTTTTGAACTAGTGAGCACTGAGAGCAGGCGAATTTCTTTGTGCATGCTCATTTTCCCTGAAGTCAGTCTTATTCAAATTGATCCAATTAGATTTTATTTCAGAAGGTCCTGTTATTAAAATTAAAAGTTATTTAATAATCAAAATCTACAAAGTAACTAGTAACTGAAGTTTTCAAATAAATGTAGTGGAGTAAAATATTTGCCTCTGAGATGTAGAAGCAAACAAAACATACATTAACAACTTCAGCCCTATACACAATTTGGGCATTGTAAAATAGCCAATCTACAAGGCCCGAAAACTTGAAGTGAGACATTGCAAAAGATACGTGATTGACGATGCACAATTTAGAAATGAATGAGTAACTATTGCAGTCTCAACTGCTTGTCAATCAGTTGTGACAAGCCTGTCTTTCACTTTAGCGTGTGTGTGTGTGTGTGTGTGTGTGTGAGAGCTTTAAAACAAAGGTCATTGAACTCTGTCCTTTTTTGTCCCTTCTCTCTCTATCACTCATCCATTTCTCATCTCTCCATCACTCCATCCATATGTCCATGCTCAGACCGACACAGCCCAGGAGAGGAAGCCGCGGGCGGTGCGCCCGGCGGGCCGCCTCTGCACCGAGCTCCACCGCCACCTGACCACCAAGGACGCCCGCGCCCCGGACACAGAGGACGAGGACAGCGAGTCCGAGGAGGACGACGAGGACGACGAAGAGGAAGATGAAGAGGAGGAGGAGGAAGGGGAGGAGTCATCCGCCAGCGAGGCCGAGAGCCCGGCGGCCGCCGGCGCTGCGGCACAGCAGCAGTCCCCCGTGGAGCCTCCCCGGCCTCAGTTCAGCTCGGAGAAAGAGCTGCGCTCCGTGGTGGAGCTCATCAGGTACATGCACACGTACTGCCTGCCCACGCGCAAGCAGCAGCAGCAGCAGCAGGGCTGGGAGAGGAGGGAGCAGCAGCTCCCCACCCTGGCGGCGCGCAACAGAGCCAGACTGGAGGCGTCGCGTGCGGCGGCGGCGGCGGTGGCCTCGCAAAGCTCCCACCACCACCACCACCTCCACCAGGGAGGCAGCAAGGTCATTCTGGTGGGAGGAGGAGGGGCGGCGGGCGCACGGGAAGGATCGGCGGCGATCGGCGGTTCGGCGGGAGGCGCTGTCGGGGCCGCCGGTCCGAGGAGGCTGCCCTTTGCCCGCAGGAGGGAGGTGAAGGCCAACTCCTTGCTGCGCGAGCTACTGGAGCAGAGTGGCTCCGTGGACGTCAGCAAGCCTTACAGACTGCACAGCGTCCCCTACTCCCACTCCCACAGCCCGCACAGAGGAGGCCCCTCATCCTCCGCCGCCCCGTCCGCGTCCACCTCTCCTCCTCCTCCTTCCTCCTCCTCCCCCGATGGAAGAACATTATTCTCAGAGGTGGCGCAGCAGCAGCAGAGCTGCGAGGAGTGGCCGGAGGAAGGGGGCTCCTTCTCGGTGCGCCGGTCCCGCCGCCTGGCCTCCTTCCCCGGCCGCTTCGGCAAGAGGCCGAGGCCTGCGCGCCCCCGGGGAGAGGGGGAGGAGGAGAACGACGACAAGGAGAACGGGAAGGAGAGAAGGGAGGGAGAGGAGGAAGGGAGCAAACTCCCGCCAGCCCACACTGAAGGAGGAAGGACAATGGAGATACTTGCAGAGCCTGCCAAGCCCTGCTTCCACGGTGAGCAGACAGACAGACAGACACGTATAGAGTTATATGGTTGCTGCCGTGCAGAAACCTCTTTCCTCCATATTCTAACTTTTTGTGTTTTTTCGTAAATGAATGCCAAGCTTGTGATCATACTGCACAAAAGCATTCAAGGCGTGTGGAAGCTGGAAACGATGTATTTTGAGCTTGTTGTTATCATTGCTTTAATACTTGTCATTCTTGTCATAGTCACCTCTGACTACGGGCGACATGCAAAATAACTTTAACCCTATATACATTGTCTATTGATTTACACACTCACAATGCGTCGTAATCGTGATGCAACACAGTGAGCTTGTGGTGTAGATCTATTTTCAAAATGTACGGGAAATTGGCAATATGTTTGGAACATTTTCTAACCCAAATCTTGTAAGAGGGTCCCTGACTCCCTTTTCAGATGGAGATCCACGGCCAAATGCATATTAATTTAATAGGAGTCCTTGGCATGGAAACATTTGAGAACCACTGCCTTATTGTAAAAGGGAGGAATCACACATGCATGCACAGTACACACACACACACACACACACACACACACACACACACACACACACACACACACACATACAGCACACCTGGCATTAATGCAAATCCTTTTGAAATTCGATAAGAGCGTCTGAAGGCGCACATACACACCAAAAAACAACTCCTGAGTATTTATGAGTGCACCTGCTTCTCGTTGTGTTTGATTGCAGAGAAACGAGCCTGTCTTTGCCTGCCACTCAACTCCAAGACTACAGGGTGAGTATCTCTACAGAATTCCTGCACCGTATCAGCCCTACAACTCTGAACAAATATTATATTCCCCCATTTATTTGCATCTCTATCCGGTGGTGTTATCATACAGTATGCCATGTGTTTTTTGCACAAGACACCCTGCAAGTACAATATTAAATCTATAAAAAAAAAATCAGCCAGCAAAGTAGTGTTTCCGACGAATGTGAAATGCTTTTCTGCCACACCGATAATATGCAGCGTTGTGAGGGAATTGTCTGGACTGTAGTTATGAGTGCGTTCATGAGACAGGAAACAGACACCAACTACTTACAGAACTGGGTAGTGGTGGTTATTGCCTGCAACCTCACGAGCTACGATACGATACACACAGCATTTCTTGACGTATATCGATTCAGTACGATATGATACGATTATTGATTCATTGATTAACTGGGTGGCTTGAGCTCACTGTTCCGACTCTTCCCCTTTATTTAGGCTTAATGTGGTTCACAAAACGTTTTTAATTGCTTTTTTAAAATAACAAATCAAATTTGATGATCTTATCAGACATCAGGCAGTCTAATGCAATGCGTGCTTGTTGCACTGCATTCAGTCTGACCAGAAGCTGATCATTTTAACCTTTCCCCTCCAGCAAGTAGAACCCTACACACACACACACACACACACACACACACACACACACACACACACACACACACACACACACACACACACACACACACACACAGGCCCTCGCTCATCTTTTTACCAGTCCTGGAAGCTAGTGTGTTTGAATGTACAATCCGCTTGCAACGCAGGCCATTTTAAAATCAATCCACTGATGCACAAAATAGTACCCCCCCCCCCCCCTTGCTTTGGCTTTATTCTCTGTTATGCAAGGTCCCCCCAAAAGGCCAGTCGGCTCGGCTCAGCATTCACAGCGAGAAACAGAGACCGGGGGCAAAAATAAAGGGATAGATGGGAGGAGAGGAAGAAAGAGGAGTGCATATGGTGTCTGTGATAAGAACCCAGGGACACCGTTCACATGCAATGCCAGGGATTTGTAATAATTCACATTTAGAAATCATCTGGAACGTTTTTTTTTTTTTTTTTTTTTTTACAGTTAAAAATGTTAAAAACCAAGATTTTTTTTTATTTTTGTCAGTACTTGCTGTCCTTGATTTCACCACTCAATATCTGACTGAAACTCAACTGGTGTTTTGAAACTGCTGTCATTTTGATGCAGCTGTATCTCCATATATGTTTTTTTAGCCCCATCCAATGTCCAGCTTTGAGGGTTTGTGTAACCTCAAACATTGAATGCCACAAACATTGTGTAAACAAAAACATTGACAACAAAAGTGAGGATGCAAATTGTGATAGGCCAGAATGAGATGTACAGTATGATGATAAGACTCAGCGCCCCTCACTTCACACGGGTGTGATTTGTTTTTAACCTATTTAAAGTATTAACAAGAGCGTGTGACTAAATGACTACATCGGATCGTTTGGATCACAGGTGATATATTTTGTTCAGTGTTATTGCCTAAGCACCAGAATAAAGCCTAGCTCTGCTTGTCTCTGTGTTTCTGTGCGAGCAGGGAGTCTCAGTACGGCACCAAGCCTTTCGAGCCGCCGCTCAGTGTGGATCTGTGTGGAACAGCAGGTAAACACGTCTCTCATGCTGTCTATTCTATTCCCATACAGGGTGCTCCTTACAGCTCTGGAAAAGTGTGGAATTATTCATTACTCTTGTAGGGGAGTATGGGGATTTTGTGAAAGGCTTTAAAATAGTAAAACATACGTAAGAAAATGTGCAAAGGAAAATGTTCCATATTTTATGTTCTCGTAGTGTTTTTGTGACTGCCTGGATGTCAGTGTTCAACTCAACCGGCATTCGGCTAAGATGTAAAGTGGTCGTACATGCACGAGAATTGGTACACACCACTATCATGTCCCAACTTACAAAAACGTCTCTTGGTTTTGAGTAATGTAACCCCACCCCTTCTGATTGGTCGATAATTGATAGCTCATGTTTTTCCTATAACTTTTCAACGGTTTGTCGTAGAAATAAGTGGGGGGTGTCTTGGTTCAGAGTCCTTGTCCGTTATTGGTGAAACTTATCCCCTCTTCTGATTGGTCAATATGTTATAGTTTATATAACCTTTGAATAGTTTGTCGTACAGAGTCATGAGTCACCTCACTGGACTCAGATGAAAATCCTTGTCATTCAGTAGTTACTTAGCTCTGCTCCTGTAGTTCTGGTTGGTCGGTATTTGCCTCTAACTTGCTCGCGCGAGGGCCCGGTCATCGCTGCTTGCAGCTATAATTACTATTATTATTGGTCCGATCCATAGAAGGTTTGAGAACCAAAGTGTTCCAAACGCAAAGCCATTGTCTGACTCCCAAACCCCCCCCCCCCCCCCTCCTACACAGGTCTCACCCCACCCACCACGCCCCCCCACAAACCGGCGGATGATGAGCTCTTCAAGCCAGCGGAGGGAGGGAAGGGAGGAGGAGGGGGAGAGGGGGAGTCTACCAACACCACTACCCCCAGCGGTAAGGCCCGTCACAATTACGTCTGTCATGTGTTCGCAATTATTTGAAATAATCGCAATAGTTTTTTGCAAAATATAAAAGCATCAATCGCTAAAAGTTTACAGTAAGCTAAAACACGTCTACAAGGTTACTACAAGGCATCACTTTTTGAATTTCTTTGGAGCTATTTCCGTTTTCTTTTTTTTATTGATAGGGTACAGTAATTAGACAGGAAAGGGGGAGAGAGATGGGGGGAAGACATTCGGCAAAGGCTGACGGGCTCGGGACTCGAACCCGTGACACCATCGGTGCCTGGACCGCTCAGCCACGGCCCATGCAGGCCCGCTAATTGTTTTTGTCATATATACAGGTTTAATGTTTGTTTTTAGTTCAATGTTTGTTTTAAAAACGCCGTTGACAATGAAGGGAACATTAATTTTCAGTTGCGCTGCGACAAGATCGATCGGCTATTTTCAATCATTATTTTAAGATGAAAGCGTATTTTAAAGTGATCGAACTAGCAATAGAACAGAAGTTTAGAAGCATCTTCCAGAAACATGAGTGGTCTCAGTTAAATGTCATGATTTCTTCAGCTCGGTCGGCGTAAAAAGCATCATCACATATTCGGCCTTGAGATTTTATTTTGCCTTATACCATACGACAGCCCTACCCACCACCACCACCACCACCACCAAGGGCATGTCGTCCTGGCTGAGCCGTGCCCACCAGCACCAGCGGCGGAAGCTCCCGGAGCAGACGGAGCTGTACGCACAGCTGCGGCGCATGCAGGGCGCCGGCCAGGCCCGCGAGAGAGAGACCCAGCAGAGCCTGCTGCTCGGCGGTAACCTGCTGCAGGCGGCGGTGACCCAGCATCAGCGCACCTTCTTCGGCGACCACGACTACTGCGCCCTGAGCCTCGGCGAGAGCCACCGGCGCAGCACCACGGCCATGCTGGGCGCCATCCTACGCTCGGAGAGGTCCGGAGGAGGAGGAGCGGGCCGGGGGGCGATCGAGCGGGAGAAAGGCGGGGAGGAGGAGGAGGGAGGAAGGCTCCAGGCGGTGGCTCCGGGGCCGCAGCAGGGCGAGGCGGTTGTGGATATGATGGTGACGTCGGTGGTGTCGGCGTCGACCGAGCTTCGCCAGTCTTCGGCGGCGGCCACGCCCCCTGCCTCGGAGGAAGAGGGCGAGCCCTCCTCGTCCTCCTCTCGCTCCCCGTCGCCGGTTCTGCACTCGTCGCCCGACTCCCCCGCCAGCAAGACAGACTCCAGGTGAGAGAAAGACCTCGGGGACAGACACGGACAGGAGAGAGGGAGGCGAGTGGGGGGGAGACATGAGAACCTTTTACTTCAGACACATAAAAAAACAAAACAGACAGCGATGACACAGAGATATAGCCTGAGTAGCTAGACTGAAAAAGAGTGAAAGATGTCTACACATTGGGTAATGGAGAGAAGGAAGAAGCCATAGAGAGAGAGTGTGTGATGGAGGATGGATGAAGGCGCCTTGCCGCAGTGCGTGTGAGACAGCCTCCTCTCTTGCTACAGTTCACCCGTTTCCTTCTCCTGTCTGACACTTTTGTTTAACCTTGTCCTCCCTCTCCCATCCCCATCTGTCCTCCTCCTCCTTTCCTCACTTTTCTCCATCCTCTCCATTTCGTTTGTCCCTCGCTTCGTCTTGCCTGGATGTCCATCTCCCTTTCTCCTGTCTCTCTCCCTCTTCCTCTCTCCCTCTTCCTCTCTCTCTCTCTCTCTCTCTCTCTCTCTGCAGTGGTGAGAACTCAGAGAGCTGTCCAGAGGACAAGCAGAGGAACAAAACCAAGACAGGCCAGCAGAAAGATGAGGTACATGGCTATGTTGCCTCTAGCTATATGCCACACTGCACAGACAATTAAAATTGATTGACTTGTGCTAAAAGTGTCACTCTGAAAGGGTAAGGAAATAGTGGCGGTATGAATGTCTATGTACTTTATCTCACATTAGTGCATTAATCCCACCATGACTCCTGTCCTGAGTGCTACAGGTGTTTCAGCCTCTTGTAGCTGAATTGGAATGTCATCTTAAAGACAAGTCTTAGTGTTAGTCTGCTTTAGGCCGACTAAATATAAGATTTTAGTCGACTAAATCTACAGTTTTACAGTCTACAGTCTACTCAAATTTTTAGACTAAAATGTATTTTGGCGGGCCTTGATGCCGTCGTAATGACTGATTATACACTATACACTGAAAATAGCCGATCTACAAGCTCACAACGCGTCACGCGGCTGCGACGCTCTGTGAGCTTGTACATCGGCTATTTCAGCATGCAACCAAGTGTAAAATTACGAATACTGGATCTCTTGTCCACTAGTTCCTTCCTAACATTTTAATCTAGTTTATTTGGCGAACAATGGCCACAAGATGTTTTTTTTCTTTCTTTTTTGTTCTGACTGTTGCCATGGTTTCCCTGTTGCCAGGACAACTGCCAGGTGTTCTACATCCACAACCTGCCGAGCAGTGTGACCCAGAACATGCTCAGAAAACGCTTCCAGGTGTATGGCAGCCCCGAGGACTGCAAAGTCATCATCCGCAATGAGTATGTGTCGGCTTGGCTGAACCCCAGTTGTAATAATACCAGAAAGAACTCCAATGTTTTACTTTAGTTATGTTTTTCTTTTTTTGCGTACGAAGTACGAATATATTAGTATGAAAACTGCAATGTAGATGTATACTCCGTTATTCAAAATGTACTCAAGTAAAAGTACAAAAGTATCGGCATCAAAATGTACTTTAAGTACTAAAAGCAAAAGTACTCATATTGCAGCAAGTTCAAAACATTTACTAAATATTTTAAGGTGCATTACAGCCGTACACACGTACAGAGAGACAGACATGGTTGGTATTTTAAGGTGCATTACAGCCGTACACACGTACAGAGAGACAGACATGGTTGGTATTTTAAGGTGCATTACAGCCGTACACACGTACAGAGAGACAGACATGGTTGGTATTTTAAGGTGCATTACAGCCGTACACACGTACAGAGAGACAGACATGGTTGGTATTTTAACGTGCATTACAGCCGTACACACGTACAGAGAGACAGACATGGTTGGTATTTTAAGGTGCATTACAGCCGTACACACGTACAGAGAGACAGACATGGTTAGATTATAGTAGTTACTAGTTATAGTCTTTTGGAGGGGACACGGATTGGATTACACACTCATTCGGGGGACGCACAAAAAGCTGTGTCATGGTCTTGAGTGTGTGTGTGTGTGTGTGTGTGTGCAGGGAGCGCTGTGGGGTGATAAAGATCCGTCAGGCTGGAGGTCAGAGACACTGGAGGGAACGAGATATGTTGTATCAGAACGGAGCGGGTGCCCTCCGCAGGATGACCAGAAAGCGATACATAGACCTCGGTAAGGAACACGCACGCACACAGGCACGCACACACGCACGCCCGCACGCCCGCAGGCACGCACAGAGAAATCACCACCATCTTTGGGTCAATTCAGGGCAATGCTTTCCAACATTTTGTCATAATTTAAAAAAAAAGTTTTTCTGTTTTAGTTCTTTGAGTATTTGAGTGTTTTCTGTCTTCTGATTCATCTACCGTTCTTATGTTTGAACGTCGCTCTTATGCAAATGTAATTTCTGTTGATTATTGTATTGTATCTCGGCCACATTGAAAATGAGGGCCTGCCCCTGAACTGTTCTCTGAGATATGATTAAGCAATATTACACGAGAGGGGGTGGTTTAACGTCATTAATGCACGCCTGCGATGCTGCAGGCGGGCGAGTTCCGAAAGGCAGCGCAGAAGTGCATTAATGACGTTTAAAACTAAGATATTTGCTAAAACAAATCATAACCCTTACCCTATTTACTTACCCTATTTTTATATTATAGAAGAGAGCCATATGAATAATAAATAGATCTGACTACGGTATTATGAACCTACCAATGAACTCTTTATTAAATATAATACACTAAAATGCGTTCAAAGCGCAACATAAATTGCTCCCTGACTGCATTCAGAAGCTGTTCCAACCGAAAGTAAACCATTACGAGCTGAGGGGTATACTGATGTTTGAAATTAAAATGCAAAAACTAACATTAAAAAAATATGTCCATCTGTATTGGCAGCAGAAATATGGAATAGTTGTGATAATGACAAAAAATTGCATATAAATTCAAGAAAATGTTTAAAAGTAATATAGTAGCAAAACAATATAAAACATCATCATATAACCTCTTATAATGCATCATTTCCATCTCCATATGATTCTACCAAACGTATTCCTTTGCTTGTTTATTTGTTCTTATTTTTTGTTGTTCGTTTTTTATTATTTGCACTAATGTAATATAAGTAAGTCAAAAAGGGTGGGCACTATATAAGCTACGGCTTCAGCCTACACCTTTTGGTCCAAACATGTCATGTAAAACGTTTTTGCTGTAATAATCATGTACATGTTATTTTAAGACCGAAATAAACTATTCATCCATTCATTCATATTTTTTTAATGACAGATGTAGCCACTACGACCACAATGTCCCAAGAAACTCACTAGCCTATAGCAACCCAGTCTGCTGCTTGGTGGAAGATCAAACAGAGCAGCTGATTTCTTTGTTTTCTTCCAGACGAGGCGGGACCAGGCCCGGTCAAGAGCAAGTACGATGCGTTGGACTTCGACACCCTGCTCAAGGAGGCCCAAAAGTCCTTACATCGCTGAATGCTTGCTACCCCCCCTCCCCCCCACACACACACACACACACACACACACACTGGCCCACCACCAGTGACTACAGCAGCCTCCGACGACCCCAGGGCATCCTGAGATGACGATGGCCTCTCGTTGGTACCTCCTCTGTGCAAGACAACCCAACCCCCCCTCACCCCGCGAAAAATGTTTACATTTTTAAGATTGGATTATAGGAACTAAAAACTTTTACTTTTTACACCTAAGGATACAGCTTGAAATATGCGAAGACTGCGGCGGTTGTTGACGCGAGGAGGAGACTTTTTTAACGTCGACCACAGAACTAACTACTTCAGTGGTTCCTCAGAACGACGGGATCCGCTGTGGACGAACAAACAAAACAAAAGCTGCTTCCTGTCTGTGTTGGTGACATCATCATTCTGCACCCGCAAGGTGCGGAAGTGAGAAGAGACCTCTTGTAGCAAAAAAATACTTTGCTATTATCCCTGCGTCACGTTGGTCGTTTTGTGTGCGTGTGTGTCTCTGCGCGTCTTTTTTTTTGTTTTTTTGTTCGATTGTTTCTCTTTTTTTTTTGTAAAAACCCCTCCTTCTCTTCGGTCACCGGTGGCGATATTGCAAACAGTTTTCGCCATCAAATCGTGCAGTTGAAAAAATATATATGCTTCGGGTTTTTTTAGCAAAAACTGTGGATGTAATGAACAACAACAAACAAAAAAACTGTGTGTGTGTGTGTGTGTGTGTGTGTGTGTGTGTGTGTGTGTGTGTGTGTGTGTGTGTGTGTGTGTGTGTGTGTGTGTGTGTGTTATGGACAATGAGAAAATAACAATTAAAAACAAGAACAACTAACATTTCACTAAATCATTTGACAGCTTCAAAAGTTTACAAATCAAAAATGAGGAAGGGAAAAAAAAAGACATAGTTTTTTCTTTTTGTAAGTTTAGTGCTTCCTTGATTTTAATCTATGCACTGTAGGAGGCAAAAAAGGTCTCCCCTGTCCTTGATCACTCTCCCCCTGACTCTCTACTGTAGTCTATAACTCTGCCATGCTAAAGTACAATACTCTATGACTTCTGCTACTGGCTGCCACAGACAAAAACATACGGGGCCCTATGTTTGCATGTCTTAAGTACCAGGTCGTATGACTTATAACTTAAGACCTGGAGGCATGGCTAATGCTGTTTGGCCACTCAACACAGCCAAATAACAGCATTGACCACACCTCCAGGTCTTACGTTTAAGTCATAAGACCTGGTACTTAAGACGCGCAAAATAGGGCCCTGTGGGGTGCTAACTGTGTGGAGGGTGTGCTGCTTTTGGGTGTGCAGGCTCTGCTAGGCTTGATGGAAAAAATAAATAAACCAACTTATAACATGGAATAAGAAAATATCTGAAAACAATCAACCAAATATTGAAACTAAAGCAGCAATTTTTTAGCACGTGCACATCCCCAAAATACCGGTAATCCAAAATCCTTGTAGCTTTTGATCTCAATGGGCAAAATATCGCAGGCATCAACAGGAGTTCAAATAGCAACAGTGATGAGCCATATCTAACCAATCGGATCTCATTAGCTAATTATTAGTTTTTTTCTCACCCATGTGAGCAAAGAGATCTTTATTGTGCGCGGAGGTTTGTGCGCGACTGTTCTCGCCAAGCCTGGCCACAGCGGGACGTCTGGTCAATGGGTTTTTTTCTTCTGCCCTGAGCAAAAATAATAATAATCACGCGTGTCCGTACATTAACGTGGGAACGGAAAAAAGCTGTGTCCGCGGTGGATAAAGAAAATATTAAAAAAGAAAGCCACACAAATAATGCCACAAAAGAATGTTTACATGGAGCAAGTCAGATTGAACTGGGGGGAAAACAATTATCATAGCCGTTGACATTTTCATCCCAAACGTAATCGATAATGACAACTTCACAGAATTTCACTGTACATAGAGCACATTTAGGTAGAGGCACTGCACACGTAAAGCTATTCACTTACCAATAGCCACCAGAAGGTCAAAATTAACACCCACCAGGAAAGGATGCATTTGCAATTCATTGCTTTTCTAAAAACCGAAACGTCACCACAACAGTAGAAGGCATGGATGATTCCACAAAGCATTTGGGAGTTTACAAATTTAGTTTCCATGCTCTAGAATAGACTGGATTGAATATCGTGACTGGGTCGGTTTCAATTTTCAAATAATGGAATGTACTCAAAAACCCTGAATGTAGACCAAACCATTTGATCACCTCCAAGATTGTTGTACCCTGTGAAAGCGGGAATCCCGAATCAACAGTGTTGACTCTGGCTTAAAGCGCAGCTCAAATAGCCCTCAGACGCACATGTCCCTGAAACGGTCGCTAATTAAAGACCCTCAAACTGCAGAGAGAGAGCCTTGGCACCCAAAACAAAGACGAGCCCAGGGCAAAGCGAGGGACAGAATATCGGCTGAGAAACACAATGTTCACGCGAGATGTCCCGCATTTAGCCGAACGTCTCTACCTCACCCCCGTCCATCCCTCTGCTGCTCCCCCCCCCCCCCCCCCCCCCCAGCTTCTCTCGATCTACGCTCTTCCCGTCCTCCATTAATTATTTCTCTTGTGGACATGGTTGTTTTCTGGCTGAGGATGTTCCATCTGAGGGGTGCTTAAGGGTAGATGGTGTTTGTGGTTTGTTTGTTTGTGTGTGTGTGGGTGTGTGGGTGTGTGTGTGTTTGTGTGTGTGCATGTGCGTGCGTATGTGCGTGCGTGCATGTGTTTTTTTGTTATTCTACTGTTGAGTCCCAAACGAGGGAAGTAAGCTGTTCTCTGTCTCTCCTTAAAGCTAATGTTTTTGTGTGCTGTCTTTGACCGTGTGTCCTTGCTGGGTATCTGACTGTCTCTTGGCTGTGTTTGGTGTCTGGGTTGGGAGCTGCCATGGGGGGGATGGGGGTGGTCCATGGGTGAAGGGTTTTAACTTGGGGTTGGATGGTAAGGTGCTGGTCCTTGGAATGTGCTGGGAGGTTTAAAATTCACCCTCTTTGCTTCTTCAAGGATCCTGCTGATCCCAGTGTTGATTTTGTCGACTCAAACTATGAAACATGTTCATCGACTACCTTTTGTCACTGACGAAAACTAAATGGAAACTATATGAAAAGTAAGCTATTATGACTAAAACTAAGACTACATATATTGACAATTTCGTCAACAAATAAAAACTAGTCTAAAATGTTATTATGCTCACAACGAAGTGTAAAATCACCAATACATTTTAAGCGACTAAATCAACTGTAGATTTAGTCGACTAAAACTAGACTAACACTAAAGCATTTCAGATGACTAAAACTAAATTAAATGTTATCCAAGAGACTACGACTAAACTAAACTAATTTTGCGGTCAAAATCAACACTGGATCTTACTGATCCAGCCATCTCCTCCTTTCCCCTCCTCCTCCCCAGTGCTTTAATACTGTGCAGCCTGACTCTCCTCTTTCTCTCTCTCTACTTTTTTCTCTTTGCTCTCAAATCTAGGTTTTGGGTCTTGTTTCAAGAACACCCCAAACCCTTTTATAATGATGCCTCCTTCTTTTCTCTCTCTCTTCCCTCTTGCTGTCTTATCTATCTAATCAACTCTATGGTAACACACATGAAAATTGAATGTTTACATAACTTTGATTCTCCATCGACTTTTATTAGGACTTACGCTAAGTACAAAAGGCCTCATTCGGGTGTTGGGAAAAATGAACGTTGACTGATTTTTAAACTGAAGTTTGCCAAGACGGATCATTTTGAAGTGTCATCCCACAATATAATTGGGGTGGAGGAGGATTGAAGGACCTGGAGTAAGACATGGTTCCCATCTGACCGATCCAAAAACATCCCAATGAGCATTTGTGCTTAGTATGTACACTACTAAAAAAAAGTGAGAGAATGTGCTGGTTTACATACTGAAAAAAAAGAGAAAAAGAAAAAAAGAATATATTGAGATATATGAAATATATATTGTGTATATAGCACTATGCCTCGTAAACATAAAATGTATTGTGTGTTTGTAAAGGTGGCGGGGTCACGTTCAGGGCAAAGAGCTGATGGATGTTCAGTGCAGAGACAAGATGAAGGGAAAACCTTGTCGCTGACCACTTAAACCCTGTAATCCGGTAGATCGGCGTCCCTCTGGGTTCTATACTAGTGACTCTACTGTTTTCATTTTACATTATCACTGCAAATGGCCAATCTTCGAGCTCACAATGCTATGCGAGCTTGTAGATGTCTACAGATGATGCTTGTAGATGTCTACAGATGATGCTTGTAGATGTCTACAGATGATGTCTTGTAGATGTCAACAGATGATGTCTTGTAGATGTCTACAGATGATGTCTTGTAGATGTCTACAGATGATGTCTTGTAGATGTCTACAGATTATGCTTGTAGATGTCTACAGATGATGTCTTGTAGATGTCTACAGATGATGCTTGTAGATGTCTACAGATGATGTCTTGTAGATGTCTACAGATGATGCTTGTAGATGTCTACAGATGATGCGGGTTGAAGTGGTTAACGACTTCACACGTAAAGTCCAACACTGTTGTGAAATGGGCAGGGTGGGGAATATATATATATACACACAAAGAAAAGAAAGAAATCCCTTTAGACTATTGTACCAGAAGATTCTATTTCTTATGTTTCTTCTTTAAATGACTAAATATTTTTAGATGATTTTATCTTTTTTTGTTGTTTTTTTGTTTCAAGAAAAAAAAAGCAATCAAGCAAGATGCAATACATAATAATAGTCTATCTACGAGACAGCCTTTCAGAGAGACAAGAGTTAATAATAAATAGTGGGTTGGTTGGTTTTAACTACCATGGCTACATGGGTTGGTTGGTTTTAACTACCATATAGCTACATGGGTTGGTTGGTTTTAACTACCATGGCTACATGGGTTGGTTTTAACTACCATAGCTACATGGGTTGGTTGGTTTTAACTACCATATAGCTACATGGGTTGGTTGGTTTTAACTACCATGGCTACATGGGTTGGTTTTAACTACCATAGCTACATGGGTTGGTTGGTTTTAACTACCATAGCTACATGGGTTGGTTGGTTTTAACTACCATAGCTACATGGGTTGGTTGGTTTTAACTACCGTAGCTACATGGGTTGGTTGGTTTTAACTACCATAGCTACATGGGTTGGTTGGTTTTAACTACCGTAGCTACATGGGTTGGTTGGTTTTAACTACCATGGCTACATGGGTTGGTTGGTTTTAACTACCATGGCTACATGGGTTGGTTGGTTTTAACTACCATAGCTACATGGGTTGGTTGGTTTTAACTACCATGGCTACATGGGTTGGTTGGTTAGTTTTAACTACCATGGCTACATGGGTTGGTTGATTGGTTTTAACTACCATAGCTACATGGGCAATCCCCAAACTAGCCATCCTATAGGCTACAGTATATGTAGACCACTGTGTAACGCAAACTATATAGTACAGGAAAGAATGTGGTCAGTTGTGGCATATACATGGAACATATTGTATACAAAAGGAAAAAAAAATAATCGCATTACAAAATAATTTTTACTCTTGCACAAAATAACAGCCCAGCCCAAGTAGTGAGTATATATGTTCACAATATTTCTTTTTTTGTTTTGTTTTCATTGAAATGAAACTATCGCATTAAACTGTTTATTGCCATATTTTGATGGTGCACAGGTTTGTTTAAAATCTGATTTTTCTGTGTCGTGTTGAGACACTATGGTAATTATTGAGGTAACTTTGTGAACATGTATGACTCTTGACATCGGAGGGATGTGGGAAGGATGAAAATAGGCAAGAGCACGGAGAAACAAAAAACCTGTTTCGTTTTGACCCCAATATAACATAACCTGACTCCGCCAGATGATGGCAGTAGTGAGTTCCTCCTGCCTCCCATGTGGACTCTCTCGGGCAGAGACAATGTACTCCGAACCAATTCTGATCGGAGCGATATGCGGCCGTATTCAGCCGCTAGAGGCGGGATCAACGCGCAAATGTAAACACAACCTAACAAGACTAGTTATCAGATTTTTTTCCCGCTGCTTCCGGTTCATCTTTTCTGCTTGAGAGAGACCAGATGCAGGTACAGTAGGAGGAGGGAACTTGTGAACTTAATACTGCCGCAATCTGGCGGAGTCAGGTTAAATATAACAGTCTTCAGAGCAGACTGCTGGATACCAGTGAGGGTGCTTCCATCCCTGTAGAGGTGAATGAAACATCACAGCCCTTTGTCATGGCAAGCCTTAAGAATCAACAAGGGGGTAAATATAAAAGCTACCACTGTACGCTTTTATTATTACTGTTTGAACTCCTTTCCAATCCAATGTGTTTTATTATGAAATAATTACTGTTGGAATTAAATCCCTTTTTTCAATACAGCCATATTATAAAAGGTATATTACATATATCTATATATATATATATGAATATATATTTGTGTGTTTGTGTAGATATCTAGATGATTATATACTTTCTTATAGAAAAAAAATAATATTTGATGTTGACCATTCTCCTAAGTGTTTTGAGAACACGAACACATTTCAACATTGTACTGCTGTCCGTGCTATGGGGGTCTCGGGGTCCTAGATCCGAGGACAACCAATCCAAATAAAAAAAGAGAACCCTCCTTCCAAAGGGAAAACCCCTTGTTAGAATGCAATACATTTTTCTTTCCACTCTTCACTTCAGAAAAATGGTGAGAAAACCATTAAAACTTGAGAGGCAAGTTGACCAAAAAAAAAACTTTAAATAAAAAGACAAAAAAGGAAAAAAAAATGAAAAAGAAAGAGAAAGAAATAAACAATATTAATAATACAAATAAAAAACAGACTTGACAACAGCGCTTTAAAATCTAGATGTGTTTAATGTCCAGTTTGTCAGGTTCGGTGTTAAAGATGTCACCAATGATTCAACATCACCACCCAGCGCCTGCTGTCAAATTCATCTTTGTTTTCATTTAAATATTACGGTTACATGTTTTCTTTATATAAAGCAATGTATCTTTCAACTCAGTGATTCCGATATAACCCTTCATGGACAGCGGCGCTTATGAGAACTTGGGCCCTTAAACCAGTGGTTCCCAAAGTGGGGTCCGGGGACACCCAGGGATCATTGAGGGAGTTCCAGGGGGTCCCCAGCTAAATGATAGTTTGGAACCAAATGGACCATTATGGGTCCGTTAACGCTGAGAATGTACAAATGGAACCAAATGGGTCCATTTGGTTCCATTTGTACACTGAAACCAAAATGTACAAATGGACCCAAAATGGATCCATTTAACCCAGAGTTAAATTAACATTGATTTTACAACATAAATTCGGGTCCCAGAGATAGAAATGCCATTAAATGGGCGTCCGTAGACTAATGCATGTCAAACTGGGCGTCCTTGAAATTAAACGGGTTGAGAATCACTCAAAAATCTTCTCTTATGGGGGTCCCTGGCATTTCTCTTTAAATGGGGGTCCATGGGCTAATTAGTGTCAATTTGGGGGTCCGTGACATGAAAAAGTTTGAGAACCACTGCTTTAAACTTATGGCATCGTCACTTTCTATTTCATCTGTGAAAGTTGGACCACAGTGCACCATCCTGAACGTGTGTGTGTGTGTGTGTGTGTGTGTGTGCGTGTGTGTGCGTGTGCGCATGTGTGCGTGCGTGTGTCTGTGGTTTTAATACAGTACTAACCTAACAGTTACAAATACACAGGAAATCACCGGGCTTTCTGTTTAATTTTGGTGGTAAATGTGATGTCAAATAGGCACTTTGTAGGGACTGCAAACTGTCAAAGATTAAGTACATGTGAGTGGTTCTTTTGGTGGAGGAAAATTAATTACATAAAGGGCATACATTGTTTTATTTGTTTGTTTTAAGTTTTGTTTTTCATCGCGATTGATTTTGTCTATTTCCATCTAATGACTATCAAATTCACATAAAATGATTTTCTCTTCTTTTTTTAACTTAGTTTTTGGTAAAAGAAAACAGTAAATACTGCTAGCGAGATTTTATATTTTTACATATGTTGGTTTTATTTTGCGTTTCTTTTTATTTATAAGCCACTTAGTTTGGATGTCTTTAAATGGTGTTTCTTTTTCTTTCTCTGTTTTGTGTGATTTCATATGTCTTGAGAATGTGGAGACAAATGCATTTCAGTATTTTTGAATTGTTAAAATCTAGTTTCATAGAAGCAGAAGTATCTGATGTTATAAATTATATTTTAATTCATGTGAATAGTTTAAAAGGCGACGGCTTCCTTTTAAACTGAATACATTTCTCTTCAGAGATTGTTTACATTATAAAACTGTAGAGATGTGCTCCTCATATACTGTAAAAAGTACATTATATTGATTGATTTGCCTCCAAAAAATAAAATCCTAATGAACAACATGCTATGAATGTGTATGTGTGTATTCCTGAAGTTTATTATCTAACTATGGGGCTGATATGTTATCCCATTCAGGACGGGGAACCCCTTTTAGTGTTTTAAGGATTATGTTCTACTTTAGCTATTGGAAAATAGCAGATCTACAAGCTCATAGCATGGCACTGAGTGCCAGGGGGGCAACATATTTTCAGATGGGGGTTGTCGGCCAATTGCAAAAGGAGGAGGGTGAAAGGACCTGACATCCACTGGCACGACAGTGGCATTAGAGTTCTTGGGGACAAAGCTGGGTTAGATTTGTCCCCAAAAAGTTAGATTTAACCCAGCTTTGTGAGCAGGTCCTGTCTGAGCGGGAGATGCCACGGCCGGTCGTACAGGAGGGGAGCAATTTCCGACCTCCAGGAGCCCCAGGCTGGGGCCACGAGGAGTAGAGACAACCGTCGAGTCCTGACCCAGGGGGGGCTTGATCAGGTTGAGGGGAGGGAATGCATACAGCAGCCCTTGTGGCCATTCGTGGGCCAGGGTGTCCACACCTAGCGTTGCAGTCCCATTGATGGAGAAGAACAGGTGACACTTCCTGTTCTCTTCTGTGGCAAAGAGGTCCGCCACTGGGACCCTCAACCTGTCACATAGCTGGGCCGCTACTAGCGGGTGAAGGGACCAGTCCGTGTACTGGAGTGGTCCCCTGGACAGAAGGTCTGGTCCTGCGTTCAGGAGCCCTGGGACGTGGCATGCCTTGATCTAGAGAAGGTGCTCATCGCACCACAACACTAGTTGCCTTGCCAGAGCATGCAGGGTTGGGGACCTTAGTCTGCCCTGCTTGTTGATGTAACATACCGTCGTAGTGTTGTCCGATCTTACAAGAACGTGGCAACCTTTGACGTAGCGTTCAAAGTGGTGTAGCGCCAGAAACACCGCCATCAACACCAGATAGTTGATGTAGAAGGCCTCGTGACTCTGGTCCCACACTCCGCTGGCTGCCATGCCTTGAAGCGTGGTGCCCCAGCCTGACAAACTGCCGTCTGTTGTGAGGACTCTCCCCGTGGGGACTCCTTCCGTTAGAGTGTCGTGGGACCCCATCACTGTGCGTCGACACACTCCTGTGTGACGAGAAAAGAAAATATGAAAAACATGAAAAATAACATACTGTGTATGTCGTCCTTCATGGTTCTTCGTCGCTCCACTCTGGTTTAGTTTAGTTTATTTAGGATCCCCATTAGCTGTTACACCTGGCAACAGCTATTCTTCCTGAGGTAAAAACAACATTACAGATATCACAAAAGAAATACATTAAAGCATGCTGACTGTGATGCTAACTATATGGTGCCGGCAAGTGGCGAATTTTCAGGGCCTTCAAGGTATTCAGAGAAGGCCCTGTGAGCCTCAGAAGAAAGAAAATGTTAATTTTAAAAATCACTTTTTTTATTTATATATTTTATATTTTTTAATCAAATTTATTAAAATAGTTTGTGTCGCTAATCTGTTAAAACCGCACTGTTTCACTCGCCATAGTTGTGTTCGCCCCATTCACTGCGCATTAGAGCGTTTTTGTACAGGAGAAAATAACAGCCAATCGGAGATTTCTTTTCACAAGTCACTGGGCAGACTTTCCTCCATCGAGGGTATTCTAGCATGGCCGGGCACTTTAACGGGAGCCCAGGTGTGGAGTGACAGTTTGATCAGCCAATCACATTTGGAGCTGTAGTCAATGGGCGTAGTCTTTTAGATGCCAAGGTATGCTAGGGATCTTGCCCCTCGGCTACCGTAGCGAACTATCAACACAAGCAAGCATACCCGTAGTAAACAAACAATGAAACATGGCAGAAGCAAATGATACCGTCGATGTTGTTGCGGATTTATTAACAGTTCCCTTTTCAAGAAGAACATTTAATGAAAAGATGGACATTATCAAAAAAGGCCACCCAACCCCAGAAGGACTGGAAATCAGCCAGGCATCAAAGGCCGGTTACGAGCGACATTTCCAGGCTAGCAATTGGGAACGGACTGGCTCGGTTTCACGGAAGAAGCTGTTTGTTGTTTGGGACCGACAAGGGTGCGTGGAACTTTAGAGGCTTCGATAACCTTAGCTGTTTAACAAAGTCTGCACAAAAGCATGAAGGCTCGGCAAGTCACCTTAAGGCAACAATTAATCTGAAAACATTTGGAGTTGCAAGGATTGATTTACAGCTGGATGAACAGAGACGGAGAGAAACAACGATGGACAACGAAAAGGTGAAAAAAAATCGGGATATTTTAAAACTATTTCTTCAACAAAAAAAACTCAGTGAAAGCATGAAGCAGCTATATAAACTGACGTGTGTAGTTGTAACTATCCCTGTCACCACTTCAACCGTGGAAAGGACATTTTCTGCCCTCAAGCGAATTAAAACATATGCGAGGAATACAACCGGACAATCCCGACTCTCTGCATTATCCTCTATGTCAATTGAAAAACAAATTCTCCTGGATCTGAAAAGGACTGATCAACTTTATGACCGATACACCGGGCCATTGAAAAGTTCACCCAAACGGACAGGAGGATGGATTTTGTCTTCAGGTGAACCACGTCAAAATGGTGAGTGAAACAAATTAATTTATATTGATGGATCTGCCGCTGCGCATTTTATTTCCACACAAATATCTTGAAATATTGTCTGGGCTGCTGTGCGTTTAATTTGGTAATTCTTGACTTGATATTTCTTTGCATACCGTAACTGCTGTTATGATGTTGATTGTGTGGCACAATGCTGTGCCACACAGCTTGGCTGGGCTGCTGTGCGTTTAATTTGGTAATTCTTGACTTGATCTTTCTTTGCGAGGTTGAATGGGTGGCACCAGTGGCAGCTGGCATCAATTTAGGCCGATGTGCCGTAATTGTGAATGAAGTTATTAGCGCAAATATTAATTTAGCAATGGCATTGGTATTGGTTTCTCACTCAGTAGGATATAGGCAGACAGTGCCGGTTCTAGGCCTTTTGAGGCCCTAGGCAACATATTATACAGAGCCCCCCCCCCCTCCTGCTTTGCCACGCCGGATAAAAATTGTAAATTTGCCATGAAAATGCTTCAATCTGGTGCACTTTGAGATCAAAATTAAGAATCTAGGTGGGGGCCTCATGTGGCCAGTAGTAGTGGTCCTACCCCCCCCCCCATGAGACTTACAAATCCCAAATGTTTATAAACAAATCCCAAATGTTTGTAAACAAATCCCAAATGTTTATAAACAAATCCCAAAATGTTTATAAACAAATCACAAATGTTTATAAACAAATCCCAAATGTTTATAAACAAATACCAAAATGTTTATAAACAAATCCCAAAACCCATGAGACTTGGTCCTACCCCCCCGACCATGAGACTTACTGCAGGTCAACTGGTAGTGGTCCTACCCCCCCCCCATGAGACTTACAAATCCCAAATGTTTATAAACAAATCCCAAATGTTTGTAAACAAATCCCAAATGTTTATAAACAAATCCCAAAATGTTTATAAACAAATCACAAATGTTTATAAACAAATCACAAATGTTTATAAACAAATACCAAAATGTTTATAAACAAATCCCAAATCCCTTGGTCCTACCCCCCCGACCATGAGACTTACTACAGGTCAACTGGTAGTGGTCCTACGGTAGTGCCGGTTCTAGGCCTTTTGAGGCCCTAGGCAACATATTATACAGAGCCCCCCCCCCTCCTGCTTTGCCACGCCGGATAAAAATTGTAAATTTGCCATGAAAATGCTTCAATCTGGTGCACTTCAAAAGATATTTGAGATCAAAATTAAGAAGCTAGGTGGGGGCCACATGTGGCCAGTAGCCCATGTAAGGGATACATGAAAAAAAAAAATCTTCTCCCTGTGACGAGGCCCCCTCAGTGGTTGAGGCCCTAGGCGACCGCCTAGTTCGCCTATGCCTAGAACCGGCCCTGAAGGCAGGGGGCACGGGGAGCTCACACTGTGTGTGTGTGTGTGTGTGTGTGTGTGTGTGTGTGTGTCCAGCCTGCTCGTGCACTGTCTGCAGCTCATTAATAGGCTGGCCGTTATGTGATAAAAAATTAAATCAAAATTCAAATCCGCCTCTTAAATAGCACAGTAAAGATGATAATAATCTAATAGTACTTTATAGATTTCTTTATAGATTTTGCTCTCAAAGTGCACCAAATTGAAGCATTTCCATCCCATGGCGGGGCCAGACAACATTATGAAGGCCCAGTTAACTCTGGTACGCATCGCCACTCCTTGCTAACTATGGTTCTGACTATGGTGCCAACTTTGGCGATGACTTTGTAAGCACCATAGTCACACACACACAACCACCCACACACGCAACCACTCACGCACGCAAGCGCCCGCGCACACAGAGAGCAACTGTGGACCTTTAGGATTGCAGGGCCTCCATGTACCCCAGGGCAGTGGGATGTAATCTGTATGTATGTATCTGTATGTGTGTATCTTGATCAAGATATGGAAGGAACATTTACCTGGTGGTCACTGTAGATGGATCTGGATAAGAATGTTACCAAACAAAATGTGTACAGTATACTTGGCGTGTGACTTTCACAGCGCCGAGGGTCACACACAATGACACCACAAACAGACACAGAAAAATCATATCAAAGAGATGGCACAATTACACAGGACGGCTTGGTTTGGTTTCTCCCCTCACAGTCAGTACTATAAGCTGCATATATCCGACAGAGACAGACAGACACTCGCCTGCATCTCTAATCTCTAATGCCCTGCGTTATGCTGCAGGCCGCGTGCTGCGCTGGTTCTTTTTGCTGCAGTCACGATGACTGCCTCGCAGAAACAACCAAACAGAGGACAAGACACCAAATCGGCATTATTATTCTCTATTGGACTGCAATGTTCATGCATGTACTGCATGCACGCACACACACACACACACACACACACACACAGCCGCAGATTTCTTGGGTCCCGTTGGAAAGCATGACTTACGCGGTGTCATTTGTTTTATAGGTTAACACATTTTGTACATAATACGTCCTGAAACGTCATAAGGATTGGAACCGAGAGGTGCCTTAGACGTCTGTGGACGTCCTAGCGACGTCCAAACGACGGGGCGAGATAATAATATTCAGAATAATTTTTTTTTTTTTTGGCATTTCGCTTTTCGCTTGCCGTATGCTAACGCTCTGTGAAACTATTAGCTTGTCATTGACTCCCATGTTAGCGCGGCGGAAAGAATGACTCGTATCTCCTCATCCAGGGCGCTCTCCGTGGTGATGAATGGATCGATATGCTGGCGCTGCGTTTCTGCTCCTCATCCGTCTCTCCCGCAAAATATGAACTCTTTTTGGAGCGTATATAAATATATTAAGATGATCGGAGATTGTGATGGCACTTTGTCAGTCAACTTTTTTAAGAAAGTATTTCCGGTTCATGGCTTTCAAAATAGAAGCGATCACTACTCTGGCGATTACTCTGGCGCAAGCAGCGCCTTTATTTTGATGCAGTTCCGGTACTAAATGCGTTAACCACTGTACTAGTTGACCCGAGTCCCTCAGTGGTCTATAGCCTACTGGTGGTTCCCATTATTTCTTTTATCTGAAGACCCAAAGACAAATTTGAAAAAAACTAGTGAAAATTGCCGATCCACAACCTCGCCGGTAGAAAAGTGTGACCCATAAAAGGTGTCGGCGACCCTGATATCGACATGCGTTTGGGAACCTATGATCTAAAATACTTGCTCCACTCCTCTACTGTGCACTGACTAAATATCTTAACGGCAAATATAGAGCTTACAGGCTCACAACGCATGCGTGCACAAGCACACGCACACACACACACACACACACACACACACACACACACACACACACACACACACACACACACACACACACACACACACACACACAGCTTGTAGATATGCTATTGTTGCCCAATGTTTGGTCCAGAAAGTATAGAGTTGCCATGGTTCAGGTGGTCGAGGCATTTGGTGATTTGTTCTGTGCTGCTAACACACACCTGTGTGAAAAGGTGCCAGGGCTAGAGAGGGTTCAGCACAAGCAGAATGCTGTGCAGATAGACCCCATTCAGTTTCCGTAGGAACCGCCACCACTGTCAGTGGCATGGGAATCAGTGTCCAGCCAGCCGTAAAATTGCCCAGTCTGTTTTTGGGCCCTGTTAACCAGGGGAACACGGGGGGGATTTGTGACACATTTTTACAGTCGCTATATTTTTGGCTTCCCACATTTTGTTTTTAATTGTTATAGTTTCAAAACATTTTCAAAAAACTTTCCCAAAAAAGCAAAAATGTTCATGAATTAAAAATGCAACAATTGTTTTCACTAATTTCACGAAGACATACAACAATACAAGTAAAATAAATTCAGTTCATTAGAAAACAAATGTTTATGTAGTAGTGAAATTAGCCGATCGAAGTGGTTGTGGGCTTGAAGATCTGCTCTTTTCACTAGTTTGGCTCATCAAATTTCTCTTTTGGGTCACAAGCTAAAAGGTTTGGGAGTATGCACTGCTGTTAGTGACATGTCTTTGTTTGTAGGCTACTGCAAGTGAGGTCTATGTCTTTCTTGGGCATGTGTGACAAAATGTTTTGGGGTGTGCAGTGCAGTGTATGAAAAGGCAAAGAGAGCAATTGGGAGCAGGGATATACTGTAATAAAGGACTGTCAAAACATCATTTGCAAAACAGGAGTGACAGGCTGGAGACAAATCTGTGGACAATGAATACATTGAAAAGCATTGTGGCATTTTGTCAACACTAAGATGAACATCATTATAGACCACTATAAGCCACTTCATAGTCCAGACATAGCAAACAAACACAGATCCTGGACACTGGGCTTTGCGTGGACATGAAGTTAAAGTGCCTGTGATTGACTACTACAAAACTGGAGGTTGAGGAGCATTGTAAATGGATAGTAAGTGTTAATTCCATGAGACAGACGGACAGATTGCACTTGATTGGATAGTTTTGGTCCATAGCCTTTTTATTTGTGGGTGTCAGAGTGTGAGAGCTAGTGAATTGTATCAAATGTATTGCTCAAACATGACGGACGATTTTGAGAAAGAGAGTTGTGTATATTAGTGGATATATGGCTAAACCTATAGATAGTTTTTACCCTGGAGACCTTTTTGATTGGGTCCTCACAAGATTGGCTCTCAGCCCCGGAAACGTAGATGAATGTGGGCACCTGTTGAAGCAATCTGCAATTACAAGTAGTACAACATATTTTTGCCATTGATTTAAGCCGAAGTGAATGTGAAATGAAAGTTTAAAGCCCATGATACTGGGGCAGCTATCAACCAAATCTGCGTAGAATTTCACAGACAGTATAAGATCACTGTAAATGGGCTGCAGGTATTGCAGGTACACCCAGTAAATTACTACAGACACCTGATGAACGTATATCATTGCATGAGACTGATACCCTTTTCTCATGCAGTGATGGTATAGGCTAGTGGGCTATGCATAAGAGCAGCTAAGCAGACCTGTTATAAGTCAAGTGACCTTTTCTTGTTTAAATGCCCGCAACCAGTACATTGCTCGCTCTCCATGTTGCACTATCCTTCATGGCAACTCCTATAAATAGTCCTTCATCCCTCCAATGCCTCCCTGCACTGTGGCGTGCAGGCTGGCGGTGCTGCAGTCACGACTGACCCGGGCACTGCAACAGCAGAGTGAGCCGGGCTAGTACAGCTTGCTCCCTCCCTGCAGGCACACAGCGCATACTGCAGCTGGTCTACTTTACTCTATATAGTCTATACTATCCCTACATGGATCTCTTTCTCTCAGTCCCTTCCATCGGTTTGTTCGATATACTTGCATTTCTGCAAACGTTTGATGCACACTATTGAAAACAATTATACGAAATAATGGACGTCTGTCCTAATTGCATGACAGCATGTCCTTTCTTGTCTTGTGCTCTGTCTCCCTCTTTCCACACGGTTTGCCTCTCCCTGACTCCCTCCCTCCCTCTCTGCTTCCATGCCACCGCCTCTCTCTCTCTCTCTCTCTCTCTCTCTCTCTCTCTCTCTCTCTCTCTCTCTCTCTCGCTCTGTTTCGGCTGCTGCAGTCACGGGATGCCCTTGCGTCACGGCAGAATGGGCTTTACAACCGTATACGGCAGTATCCTCTGCTCTCTCTCTCTCTCTGATCTCCTTGCATCACAGACTTACGTCACCAAGAGGTGACGACAGAGGCGGATTACGTGTGCTACTGTGCTGTTAGTAGGCTACTGTATGTGCACGTGTGTATGTATGAATGAGGTGGGGGTCTAGCGATAGCTCCCATCCCCCATCCCTCCCTCTAGTGTGTCTCTCTGATGCCAAACACGCTCGATTAACTGCAAGCAGTGCTTTAGTGGGTCAAGAGAATATAGTGACACACACATGTATATACATGTCCTTGACCCCTTAAACCCTCACTGACCGGAGTCCCCCAGGGCTCGATACTTGGTCTGCTCTTTTTCCCCTCTACACTAAGGGTCCTATTTTCGTCACTGCTAAATTCCTTATCCCTAAACGTCTTTGCCATTTATTATAACGAATTGATGTAGATCGGCTAGTTGAACACTTTTAAAATGTTTTTCAAAATACCAAAAAGGCAAAGACATTTAGGGATAAGAGGTTTAGCAGTGACCAAATCTCTTGTTGCGAGTCTTGCTACGCACTTTGAGCTCATGGAGTAGGTTGTCTCCATTCTTTTCACATGTTCACTCCAGAACAGGGCTGCTAGGGTTCATTTGGTTAATGAGTACACACCAATCACAAGGCAAGACATTCATATACTGTAGGTATGTCGAAATGCTGAAGTGCGCAGTCACGTATGCATACACGCACGCACCCGCACGCACGCGCACGCGCACACACACACTCACTCACGTGGAAGGTAGGATACTTCTAATCAGCATTTCCGGGGGTCCCCTGTCCCCAGCCAAAAACGTTGAGAACCCCTGCCCTAACCTAAACATAACCGCAAGCACGTAGCAGCACGGTCCCAACCTTAATCGTCATTTTCGTTTTATCAATGCCAATCGCAGCCAGTAGCCTCAAAGACTACATGCAGTAGGTTGATACGATACCTACTGGGAATTATCGGTTGATGCCAATTATCATTGATTGAGCTGAACAAAAAGATGCTCAGATACAACAGCCAGATATATGAAAATTGTTATTTATTACTTCTACTCAACTACATGAAAGCAATTACAGCGACCATGAAATAAAGGAAAGGGGAATTGGGTTAAACAACAGTCTTAATAGCATTCCACATCAAACAAATGAGGGGAAATTAGTGCATGGGGTCATTCTTCACATTCTGAACTAAATCATATATGCTGAGGCTTAAGAATTGAACCATGCTGGCTCCAGCAGACAATAGGGTGCCGTGTCATTAAGGTCAGAAGGTTCATTGTTCCGAAATTACTATCCCTATCTCTAACCCTAACCTAAACCTAACCGCAAGCACGGGAGCAAACCTAAACCTAACCGCAAGCACGGGAGCAGTGCATGTTCGGACTAACGGGACTATGGGTAGTTCCCGACAATAGCAGGGTTTCCGTCAAAGTATATATTCATCAAAATCAAAATATGCGTGTGCCTATGCACATTCTGTAGCCTATATTTTGCTGAGGATTGTCATATACTCCAAGAAGAATTCGTTCCCTGAACCATGATGACAATACACAAAGTGGGTTTCCATCCAACTGTTGTATTGTCTAACTATGATGTATCACATTAGAGGCTGAACTGAACAGACAAAAAACAACAACCTGATAAAGTGGAAGAATTTTGCTGAATATCGATTTGTCTGGTCTTTTTTAAAAGAAAACAAACTATTCTAGACTTTCTTTTCCCCCCAGTGGTTGTGTTTTCTGGCATGGCCATGCACCACCACTCAAGCACCCCATTTGTTTGCTTCAGCCTAGCTTGACAACAAAACAATCTTTAAATTGCTGTGACATATCTCAGAAGTCAAACTACAAACATCAGTTGGATGCCTGGATAGTTGCAGCAGCAGTTGTAAGGACACTTACACCAAACTGCTTCTGGTGTGTTTCAAAAGTCACACTTAAGCACATTGCATAAGAGTTATTCGATCAGCAAAATAACATTCAACTTAAAACCAACATGTATCTTTACATATTACAGAATGAGTAATAGGCAAAGGTGTACTAAAGATCACAATGGCTATATCCATTTCCTGGACTAAAACATTATTGGATTCAAGTTCAACATAATTATTCAGTTTGTTTTCTACAGCTAAAGTCCACTATTTGCATGTGGCTGCAGAGCATTTTACCTTTTCCTTGCCTTTTGGAGTCTTAAAGGGTAAGACCACTTTTTTTGAGGTTTGGGTTGTCTAGTTACTTTGCCATGATGCAACTCCAAATGTGGACAAGAAATAAGAAATAACTGCTCCAGTGATTAGAAATTGATAATTCAAAATATGCTCCTCATTGACTTACATTGTAGCTAAAACAGCTCTCAAAGTCACTCTTTTAGTACGTAAACAAACAGAAACAAAGTTGATTCAGACAATATAGAGCATCACCAAAACTCATGCGGTTTTATTTTTTCATAAAAATGTTATCTTCCTGTTGATTTGTCCATTTTATTGGGAAGAAAACCCGGACTGGATCCGTGGATCCGGATCCAGATCTTCAAATAGTAAAATCAACAGGAATCTAACATTTTTATGAAAAAATAAAACCGCATGAGTTTTGGTGATGCTCTATATTGTCTGAATCAACTTTGTTTGTATTTGTATACGTACTAAAAGAGTGCCTTTGAGAGCTGTTTGAGCTACAATGCAAGTCAATGAGGAGCATATTTTGAATTGTCAATTTCTAATCACTGGAGCAGTATTTTTTTATTTCTTGTCCACATTTGGAGTAGCATCATGGCAAAGTAACTACACAACCCAAACCTCAAAAAAAGTGGTCTTACCCTTTAATTGCTCTAACTCATTATGCCCGGCTGGGTAATAGCGTGCGTGCGTGCGTGCGTGCGTGTGTGCGTGCGTGCTCGCCATGACTGGATTGTTGACCTAGTGTCTGATGCAGTTCGAAAGTATGTGCCATCTAGTGCAGCAATGTATAAACATTCAAGAGTGTTACCAGATTGGTTTAGCTGTGCATGCGATGTCTTTGCTAACATCCCGAAAACACCTGATGTTGTCTTTGTTGTCACCAGTCACAAGGAGGTCCTGATTCTGCAGGAGGTGGGCTGTGTCTTTGATTGGACCAGGCATTCCAAGATAAATATTCTAAGTATCAACCATTACTTGGAAGTATAACAAACTTGGGGTATCACTGTAGATTTGCCATACTGATATTCGGAAGCCTGGGCCATGTGCATAAACTGACCATGAGTGGCCTAAGAATACCTGGCATGCCAAATACTGTTCTGTTTCGGCTGTTATAGGCAGTTTGTCTGTGTGGAGAAGGAGGTGGAGGTGTGTATCCTTAAGTGAACATGAACTGTCAACCCCGTTATATTTTTTTCCTTGTAAAAAAATATTGTAATTTGTGGATTCAAATAAAGAAATCGAAATGTGTGTGTGTGTGTGTGTGTGTGTGTGTGTGTGTGTGTGTGTGTGTGTGTGTGTGTGTGTGTGTGTGTGTGTGTGTGTGTGTGTGTGTGTGTGTGTGTGTGTGTGTGTGTGTGTGTGTGTGTGTGTGTGTGTGTGTGTGTGCGTGTGTGCGTGCGTGCGTGCGTGCGCGCGTGCATGAAATATGGCTGAAATTAAATGGCAAGCCTGGCAATTGTTGACGGGGGGAAATGAAGGCGAGTACCTTGCTTGGATGAGCACAGTGTTCAGAAGTCGGCAGCAGTGAAAGCACTGACTGATGTCAACGCCTATCTCCCTCCTCACTGCTGCCCCTTATAAAGTGGGGTCCGGAGAACCCCAGGGGTCGTTGAGGGAGTTCCAAGGGTCCCCAGCGAAATGATAGTTTGGGTCAATTGGAACCAAATGGACCCTTAAGGGTCTGTAACTCTGAGAGTGTACAAATGAATCCTAACGGGTCCATTTTGGTTCCATTTGTACACTCTCTGAGTTAAATTAATGATTTTACAAAATAAATTGGGGGGTTCCAGAGATAGAAATGCCATTAAATGGGGGTCCGTAGCCTAATGCATGTCAAACTGGGGGTCCTTGAAATTAAACGGGTTTAGAATCACTGCTAGAGCTGTAAAAATCTTCTCTCATGGGCACACATGCCATGGCACACACATGCCTTGACGAAGGTGCAGACAAAGTGGATGAAAGCACACTGGAGCGTGGGAAGCTCATGAGCCTGAAGATTGAATCTTTGCCAGCCTCCTAAACTGGAAGCTCTTTTTGACATCACAAACAGCAGGAAAATCAGAGCACTTGTTTGGTTCCAACTCCAGACAACAGAAAATCTACTGAATGTTAAAAGTGCAGGTTTTTTGGGTGAAATTGAGCTCAGAAAACCCTTTTTTAATGTCACAATCCCTTTAAGGTCACTACTGTCCTGGTGTGGCTTTATCTCACACTTTGTGTGCTTTGTGTCAATGTACTCCGGTAAAGTAAAGGGGTTGAGGGGGTGATTTCATGTTTGTGTTAGGACAAAGTTTGTGCACACACACCAAAAGCTGCGGAAGGAAAGCTGGACATATAGGAGGGGCTATCGTCACTCAAATACACTTGAGTAGGTGTACTTACGTCACTTGGGGTAGAGACAGGGAGAAAGGAAGATATATGGGATGGGAAAGAGAGAGAGAGAGAGAGAGAGAGAGCTAGATAGAGAGAGAGAGAGAGAGAGAGAGAGAGAGAGAGGAGGATGGATGCTTGCTGAGGTCAGGGCCACATTAGGGCCATGGTGACCTTTGTTTCTGCACCAGTACACCACATAATGGGCTGTGTCATCACTCTGCCAGTGCCACAGGGAATCCACTCTCTTTTCACCTTTTTTATCCCCCCCCCCTCTCTCTCTCTCTCTCTCTCTCTCTCTTTCTTGCTCCCATCTCTCGTTTTTTCACCCTTCCCCTCCCTTGTTCCAGTCTCTCTCTCTCTCTCTCTCTCTCTCTCTCTCTCTCTCTCTCTCTCTCTCTCTCTCTCTCTCTCTAGGCTACTATATAGTCTCCTATCTCCGAGTCCCAGGCGGCCTTACTTCCGCTGAGCCATAGTTGCAGCCCTACATTCCTGTAAACGACCACCCCCTTGCACCAACTTGTAACTCCCGTCCGCCGGTCGGTAACTCCCGTCCGCCGGTTGGTAACTCCCGTGGTCGGTAAATCCGACCGCCGGGCGCTAAGTCTGACGGTCGGTCGCAAAGCTCTTAATTGCTGCATTCCCTTTGCGATGGGTTGTTGCTCCCGTACTGTCCACTCCAGGCCAGGGCTCCCTGCTCCCAGAACTCTGCTGCTACAGACAGCGCCACCTAGAGGAGGACAGAACAAATGCATGCTAGAATAGAGAGAACTGAAGTCTGACATCACTGCCGTGAGAGGCCGCCATCCCCCTGGGTCTGAGAGGTTTCTTTTCTCCATTGAAAATATAGGATCTCAACAGCATTGTGGCCAGGGTTCATAAAGAGCTAGCCTAGGTCTGTAAGTCTGAGTGTACAAATGGAACCAAATGGACCCTTTACAGGAACATTTGGTTCCATTTGTACACTCTCAGAGTTAAGGGGGTCCTTGCAAATAAAACATTTGAGAACCACTAGTTGGACTCCTATACTGTATGGTGTAAGCTATAGTGTCGTAGGAAATAAGTGTCATACATATTCTAGTATTCTTGATCATAAGACTATATCATAGTCTTATGATCAAAATAAGAAAAGAACATTATAATGGTGTGTAAAAATAGAAAATCTAAAATGTGTCCATGTATGGACATATTGATGTGGCAAATTACAACTGTGCTCCCAAAATAAGGCGATTTTACATGAATTTTAAGTGAATATGAAGCATAAACTATACATACTTTACATAAAAAAATACATTTTCTCAAAACACGGAGGTTATCACATTTCTCAACTCAATATCATAAACGACATGAGTCACTACATGACAGAATGGCCGGGTTGATTTGTTTATTTTTGTAACATATTTCTACAATGACGCAATGCTAAGATGACCCTGTGGTAGTTTCAGTATGTGTACACAGACCCAGAGGATAACATCAGGACTGTGATACATAAATGCAGAAACAAAGCAGCTGGTGTGTATTTATTTCCTTGCAGGCAGGGAATGAATCACAGGGGTTATTTTAACACACCACCCACGGACACAGTTACATTTCCTGAATGTGTGATGAGCATGTGTGTGTGTGTGTGTGTGTGTGTGTGTGTGTGCGCGCGCGCGCGCGCGTGTGCGTGCGCGCGTGTGCGTGCGCGCGTGTGTGTGTGTGTTGTGCATGCACGCCTGTATGGAAATAGGAGAAAGAGGCTGACTCA
Source organism: Protomyctophum bolini (assembly GCF_963924005.1). Taxonomy (NCBI): domain Eukaryota; kingdom Metazoa; phylum Chordata; class Actinopteri; order Myctophiformes; family Myctophidae; genus Protomyctophum; species Protomyctophum bolini. The sequence goes on along the minus strand of NC_137871.1, from coordinate 20,539,725 downwards.
TCACGCTAAGAAATAGGTGATTTTTTTTTAAAGGCCTCTCAAGACCAGACAAACGTTTGGAGAAATACATTGGGACATGACATTTGTGCAAGGATGGTTAAATGATTTAACAGGTGCTGTGAAGAACTCGATGAGGTGCATAAAAAATGTATGTATGTGTAGTGATTCGTGCCAAGCTGGGATCTTACGTACACCAGTCTCCCAATAGACAAACCAACGCACAACCTACCGCAGGGACGTGCACACATCAAAGGGGGCTTGAGCCCCTGCTCTTTTACCCGTCTGTAAAACAACTGCCCTCTCCAGACCATGAATACAGCATTTGGTGGAAGAAATGCAAAATGCTACTCCTTTCCATGAAAGATACTGGAAGGCAGCATTCAGGAGAACAACTTGTGTTGTGTTGGAACTTGAAATCAGAATTTTTCGTTGAACAAATTTGTTTAAAAATCGTAGTCGTACGCTTGCATCTCCAGTACATAAAGAGTGCTGGGTTGCTCTCCGGAAATAGCAGATCTACAAGCTCTCAACGTGTCGCAGAGCGATGTGTTGATATATGTATATGTATATATATATATATATATATATATATATATATATACATAAATCTCACACACTATCACTCCAGAGGGCCACTATAAAGGCGTCTAATATAAATCTCACACACAATCACTCCAGAGGGCCACGATATTTCCACACTCTTTTTTTCAAATCTTCAAAATTGATGAAAAACGGCGTGCTATAGTATGCCGTCCGATATAAAAAATGATGAAAAACGAGGATTTGAAAAAAACAAACAACAAAAAGGGTTAAAACCTGCCGCTTTTTTCTACTTTGTTTATTGTCATGATTTGTCACGACAAGAGTTGGCTTTGTCCGCGGTGTAAATGTCTTTAATAAATACTTTCTGAAAAGAAAAGGAAAATGAACGGGGATTTCTTTTCCGGGTCTCTTGAGGGGGCAGGACTGCGACGCTCTATAGTGGAATGGAGTCAGCCTCACTCCAGAGGGCCACTATAGTTCCACACTCACTCCAGAGTCCAGACAGAGGGCCACTATAGTTCCACACTCACTCCAGAGGGCCACTATAGTTCAACACTCACTCCAGACTAGGGACCACTATACTAGTTCCACACTCACTCCAGAGGGCCACTATAGTTCCACACTCACTCCAGAGGGCCACTATAGTTCCACACTCACTCCAGAGGGCCACACTCACTCAAAAATGATGAAAAGCGGCGTGCTGTAGTATGCCGTACGATATGGGCTATAGCCCATGGTCCAAAATGATGAGAAACGAGGATAACTTTTTTTTTTCAAAATTTCAAAAAACATGGGCAATTTATGGAGCTCTCTACATGCAACATCAGGTCAGGTCCATATCAGCCTAAATCAGCCTAAAGAGATTGTGGTTTTGGAGATCATGGTCTCAAAAATGTCAGAAACTTCAGTACCATTGGGTTCTGCTTGTGGGGCTAACTTTGAATCTAGCAGTAGACTAAAGCTGAGTCCTTATAGTTTGTCTGTCTTGTACTGTCCAAATCGAACTTTGTAATTCTTACTCTTACAATCTGCAAAGTTAGCATTCCTGGCCAAATGCATATTATAATACAACGTCTTCAATTAATCAATGGCTGTCAAATAGCCTTGTTTGTTAACCATGCATGGATGCATGGAGATGGTGAATGTCTCGACTACCCTGAAACTAAGTTGTGATTGTTTGTTTTTGTGCATTTTTTAATGTAGCCTTGGTACGTGAAACATAATTTACCGTTCAAATAATAAAATCAGATTTTACAAACCTTGTGTAGAAATCGCGGACATGGACAACCAAAAGGGACTGTCTGCAGCCGTTCAAACTTAGAGTATACTCTAAGCGTTCAAATAATAACAGGCTCAGAGCTAGCCTGTCAGTGAAGATATTAGAGTATAGTGAAGATCCGTATTCCATTTCCTTCAGCCAAATTGCCAATCCCGACCAAAGTTGACGCATCTTTACGTGCATTACACATGTGGTCACTGTGGGGGAAGGGCAATCCATACGTTTGGCCGGGCGTGGCAGTTTTGTAGTTGAGCGGCGGGGACTTAGAGCGGGGACTGGGAGACATTTTAAATTCTGTTGTTGGTTTTGTACACTTGCTTTAACAAAAGATGCCTAATATCTGTACTTTGCCCAATTGTTCCACTAGGACTCGCAGACGAGGTGCCCTCGGTCCGCCAGGAAAACCGGGGGTTTCTTACCACAGGTATGTTATTTTTTGCATATTTTAAAGCCTATAATCACGATATTAAATTGTATTAAGACAAATAATTCGTGGCTGCTCTCTCGTTCCATTTGACACAAACGATTTCACAGTAGTGTGATAATGACATAGCTAATGATGCAATGCATTTAGCCATTTAAGTTATTTATAACTCTGCTTCTGCTGTGATTTCTTATCATAATATGATCAATATCACTACTTCTTCTTCCCTACGATTCTCTAATAATCTTCCATTCTTGCAAGTTGATGCATGTTGCAATGCTAGGATTAATAGGCTACATGAGGAACTGTATGGGAAGGCCAGAAATGCAGTCAGTTTGCACATGTACTTCAATTGCACATACATATATATCGACACTTGCACATACATACATTTTAGCTTTTACCTTATGTTGACTCAAATGATGGCTATAATATCACAATTGACTCACTTGGCCACTTTTCTGCACTTGAAATTGTGCAGTACAATCTTAGTATATAGCCTATCCCTATTGATATAGTAGGCCTAGGCTATTTATATTTATACTCTAAGCCCTAAGGCTACAATAGCCTAGGCCAAACATTGGATGCATATTGTTTTTGATGTATTAATCAACAGTAGCCTACCAGTACCTTTTGGTGTGCTTTTATCAACCAATTTATGAAGCTAAATTGATTTGACATAAAAAATGAATGAATTAAAGGGGATTTTGTGTGTGAATTCAGCACTGGTGTAGGCTACATTAACTCCTCCTTCTGCACAATGTACTTTAGTTTCAAATCTTATAGCTAGTTTTATTTAAAGGACAACTTTAGTTTTTTCAACCACGGTTCATGTTTTAGGTTGTTATTAGAGAAACTAAAAGGTGAGTTTTAATTTTCTTTCATTTGCTGCTTTCTTTTGTTTTGGGGATTTTAGCAGTTTCGAGCATGGGGCTAAATATGTATTTCTTTTACAAAATATTATGGCGATTTATTTTATTATTATTTACTATAGTCCTAATAAACCCCAAGAAATTACATCTAGCCACAAAAGATCACAGGATCTGCTGAATGTGTCAAACTGACATATTGAGCCTATGACACAGTGTGGCTTCCCCCAAGACCCCCAGTAGGCTACCTTCACATTCAGTAGATCCTGTGATCTTCTGTGGCCAGATGTAATTTCTTGGAGTCTAGTAGGACTACAGTAAATGAATCACCATAACATTTTGTAAAAAGAAATACATATTTAGCCCCATGCTCGAATGCCCCCGCCCCCCCTGTCAAAAAGAGCTAAAATCCCTAAAACGAAAGAAAGCATCAAATGAAAAAAATAATAACACTCATCTTTTACTTTCTCTAATGACAACCTAAAACATGAACCTTGGTTGGAAAAAACTAAAGTTGTCCTTTAAGTAAATATTGTGAGTAGCAGTGATTTTAAGGCAGTAAATATATAACATATTTGTATTATCTGTCTTCACAGCTTTCCACGTGATGAAGACAGACTCCATCGTTGGATCCAGTATGTTGGGCGCCAGGGATGGACACCAACTCCTAGCACCAGGCTGTGTTCCCTACACTTCGAAGAATGTTGTTTTGAGTCCAATCCATTCAGCGATCGGAGGCGCCTCACCGATGATGCTGTTCCCACCTTAGAGATTTTGGTAGGTGAGAGGTTTGTATGTGCTGTTGATGATGGGGTAGGCTTACATCATGTAGATGTCTCCGATAATCCTGAGAGTGACATGGAAAGCCATGTTAACACACATGACGGCATTTTCCTGCCTCAAAATGACACAGCTGAGGAGGTTTTTGAGCACATAGAGCACAATTACTGTTCTTCATGTGTAAAAGGCGCGCATGCTGAGCACAAGTACAGTTCTTCATCCGTAAAAGGCACGCATGCTGAACACACTTACCAATTGTATGACTCTCCCAGAAAACTCAAGCGTAAATTGAAACAAGCAGGGGTAAAACTGGATGAGTACATAAAGAGGTTGAAATTGGAAAAACAGAAGACCCATAGGCTTCAAAAACGATTACTCAGCTTTTCAGAGGTCATCACTGAGCTGAAGCAGAAAATGCTAATTTCTACAGGTTGTGCAGACATGTTGGAGACCCAGTACAGTGGAGTGACAAGGGAAATCCTTCAGAGAATGAAGCTAGGGAATAAATCTAAAGTGTCAGAGGAATTAAAATCATTTGCCATGACGCTCCAATTCTACTCTTGCAAAGCTTATGAGTATGTGCGTCAGAGCTTTGACCTTGCTTTGCCCTCCCCTGACACTATCCGGAGATGGTACTCCAACATCTCTGCAGAGCCTGGATTCACAACACCTGCCTTTAATGCTCTAGAGTCTCATGTGAAAGACAGGAAAGATGAAGGGAAAGAAACCTTGTGTGCGCTAATGATGGACGAAATGGCCATTAGAAAGCATGTGCAATATGTTGCTGGAAGGTTTCATGGCTATGTGGACCTTGGCTGTGGCAATGTGGATGACTCATTGCCAGAAGCCAAAGATGCCTTGGTCTTCATGGTTGTTGCCATCGATGCATCTTGGAAAATTCCAGTGGCATATTTCCTTGTCAATGGATTGACTGGTGCAGAGCGTGCCAGCCTCGTCACCGAATGCCTTCTCAGACTCCGTAAAATTGGAGTCCGCACAGTCTCCTTGACATGTGATGGTCCATCATGCCATTTTGCCATGCTGAGAGCCCTTGGTGCTGATCTTAATGTTCAAACCATGCGTCCATCATTTCCACATCCTGAGGAACAACAACAGGTAGACGAAGAGAAAAGGCAGGTGCATGTGATTTTGGATGTGTGTCACATGTTGAAGCTGCTCAGGAATGCACTGGCAGATATGGGTGAATTGCAAAGTCCAACAGGTAAGATCAAATGGCAATACATTGCAGAGTTAGTCAAACTGCAAGATGATGAAGGGCTGCGCCTTGGAAACCAGGTGAAACAGGCGCACGTGCGGTGGGAAAGGCAAAAGATGAAGGTAAAACTAGCAGCTCAGGTTTTCAGTAAGAGTGTGGCTGATGCTCTGGAGTGCTGCAACGTACACCTCGAGCTACCAGAGTTTAGAGGATGTGAGGCAACTGTCGACTTCCTGAGAACTAGGGATGCCGCCGATTAATCGATTTTTCGATTAGTAGTTGCCGTCCCCAAATTTTTTTTTATTGCTTGATTTGATCAAATATAAGCTAATTCTAATAATATTAATAGTATTAATAATTGTAAATGGTCATTGGTTTATTATCACCACTAGTTGTTTTACTGTAAACTTGCATGGAGGACGTTCAGCAGCACTCCGCAGAGTCCGAACAGACTAGTGCAGGCTGGGCTGCTACACACAGTACACACACCGACCCCGCCTCCCCCCTCTGTCACTCACACGTCATTGATTTATGCGGAACAAGAAAACAACCGGCACACATCAAAATGGAGAAAGAGAAAACACCATACACGCAAAAGAAGAGAAAGAGTTCCTCATGGAACTACTTCACACAAATAAGCGATACGGAGGTAAAATGCAAGCTCTGTAAAAAGACATTATCCTACCGCAACTCTACCACATCAATGAACTCGCATTTGAGCAGTAGCCATCCCGCTGAGAAAAAGAAAGAGGCACACTCACAGCCGCCCATAACAACCTATACTACAACGCCTCGGCACTGCAGTGAGACGCGTGCAGCTCTCATAACTAAACTAATCACAACAATGATAGTGAAGGACATGCTGCCAATAAGTTTTGTGGAGGGAAAGGGTTTCCGTGAGCTTATGGCATGTGTTGAACCCGAGTACACAGTCCCGGGACGTACTTGCATGACAAAGCGAATTGAAAACATGTATGACGAAAAGGCACTGGATCTACGCACACGCTTAACAGATGCCCCAAAGGTGTCCATAACCACAGACGGGTGGACAGCACTAACAACTGAATCATATGTCACCATAACCTGCCATTACATCGATTTAAGATTTGAGATGCAAAGTGCAGTATTGCAGACCCGTGCAATGACAGACAGACACACGGCAGAGAATCTCGCGGAGGGCCTCCGCAGTGCTACAGAGTCCTGGGGGATATTGGACAAAGTGACTGCATGTGTGCATGATAACGCCAGCAATGTGACACTCGCCAATAATCAGTACCTGGATTGGGCTTCCAGTCCGTGCTATGCCCATACACTCCAACTTGCCATTAATGATGGATTCAAGCTCAATGATATAAATAAAGTCGTCGCTGGTGCCAGCCGCCTTGTGTCTCACTTCCATCACAGCACTACAGCAACACATGCGCTCGTTGAGAAGCAGGTATGTATTTTAATAAGTTAATCCCCCCGCCCCCCCCCCCCTTTTTTATGAACATATCAATTATCAAACAATATAACGTTTGCTTTTATTTGTATTTATTATAAACCGTGATTTGACAATAAAGCTAATTATTAATATTATTATTCTGCAGGACGACCAACGGCAACATCTCCCAGCTAATCAGCGGAATCACCGACTGATACAATACTGTCGTACGAGGTGGAATTCCATTTTTGAAATGTTTGAGCGCCTGCTGGAGCAGCGGTGGACTGTTTGTGCCGTTCTTTCTGACCGAAATGTCACAAAGCTGACAGACGCTCGCACCCTGGAACTTCCAGATGACTCCTGGATCGTGATGGAGGAGTTGCTGCCCATTTTGAAATCCCTAAAGACTGCCACTACTGCCCTGTGCGGCGAGTCAGGAGTGACCATTTCCATGATATATCCCGCCACAGCAACTTTGCTAAACAAACACCTGGTTGTGAAAGCAAATACATCCAAAAAGGCTGCGGCGTTCATGCAAACAGTGGCTGAGTCACTGAAACGGCGACTCAAACCCGACAAGTTAGAAAGTGCGACTACAGTCCCGTTCATCGCCTCGTTTCTTGACCCGAGGCACAAACACCTCAAGTTTGCTGGTGATGCTCTCAAGGTGCTGGTCAAGGCCAGGGTTACAGCACTGCTCTCAGCCAGAGAGAGTGATGACGACATTGAGCCTGAGATCACCGAGGAATCGGATGAGAACTCCGACACAGCGGGGCCCGCCGCGGCGGGGTCTGGGGTGGCTGAAAAGAGACGCCGAGTCGACGACAACGAGTCTGCAATGCTGTCGTTGTTTGGCGAGGGGTATCACACGGAGGCACCTGCAACGCCTGAAATGGAATTAAGCCTCTACTGCGAAGACGTATGCATCGCTCCTCATTTGGATCCCCTCGACTGGTGGAGAGTGAATGAATCGAAATATGAGAGGCTGGCCAAACTCGCAAGGGCATACTTGTGTGTGCCAGCTACATCGGTGCCCTCCGAGAGGGTTTTTTCAGCAGCAGGACTTGTCCTTAACCGGCTGCGCTCTCGTCTGGACCCAGAGCACGTTGACCAGCTCATCTTTTTGAACAAAAACGAGTAAGACCTTTTTGTTGCGTAAGTAAAAGTTGCGTGAAGCTGATTAAAATTGTAAACTGGTTATCGACACCTTTGGACTGTAAACTGATGGTAGGCCTACTAGGCTATTTTTCTTTCTTTCAAATTGATCGTTTTGAATGATGCACAAGCAAGTGACGCAGCTATTATTTGTTGTTTGACTGCTACTACAGTTTCATTTCATTGTTAAAAATAATTATTAAAAAAATATAATTGCAAGGCTTGAAGCCTGACTTTTATTAGCGCTGCACACGTTAATTAAGCCTATTGATTCATTTCAATTTAGCCAATGTAGGGCAGGCTACTGCTCTGCTACAGTTTTATTCCATTGTTTAAAAAAAAAAAGAATTGTAAAGGCCTGAAGCCAAGGGCCTGCCTTTAGTGTAGGACTGTACAGTTAACTAATGCCTTATTTTATTTTATAGCTTTTTCACTTAAGAGCCATTGTGTACTTCATGCAAACTTTAAGGTGCATTCCAGTAAAGAAAATGACCCAAATCTATGTGTCTGTGGTTTCTCTGCATGTGCAGTGCTCCATGCAAGTTTACAGTAAAACAGCTGGTGGTGTGAATACTAGTAAATCAATGACCATTTACAATTAATAACACTATTACTAGAATTGGCCTAAAATTTTGGGGATTAAAAGAAAAAAAAAAAAAAAAAATATTAAATTTATTTGGGGGGGGGGTCGATTAATCGATTATTAATCGCCAGAGCTTTAGAATATTCGATTGGGCAAATGGTCACCATGTGGCATCCCTACTGAGAACCATTGATTCCACTTTTGATGTTCTCAACAGTAGGAACCCCCTGGGAAAGGGACACAAAGCACCAATGAGGACATCCAACAAGGAGAGTGCAGTAGGAATCCTGCTAAAAGTGGAAAAAATGCTCCTGGAACTCAAAGACAACAAAGGCAAATTGTTGCATTCTGGGAGGAGAAAGACTTGTGTAATTGGCTTCGTGGCTAGTTCCATAAGCATAAGAAACATCTTCCATGAGCTGGTGGAGAAGCCCAATGCCCAATGCCGTTACCTCCTCACATACAAGCTCAGTCAAGATCACCTTGAGCTTTTCTTCTCTGCGGTCAGAGCGCGTGGTGGATTTAACAACAATCCAACTGCACAACAGTTCACAGCTGCATACAAACGTCTTCTGGTTAAGCAACAGGTGAAGGCAACAGGTAATTGTCTCCTACTCGACAATACCAGCATCTTGGCAGTGACAGCTGCATCGGCACCTGTTGAGGAGGAGGAGCTTGACCACGATTACATGGAGGCGACACCTGCGTCAGTTAACATCGCACGTAGGTTTGACCTGGAACCAGCTGTTGAGTCTGAGGAGCTTGAACACGCTTACATTGCAAATGTCGATAATCTCTCAACGTTCAAGAACGCAGCAATTGCCTACATTGCTGGATATGTGGTAAAGAAAATCAAGGAGAAGCATAAGTGTTTTACTTGCAATGATGCTCTGACATCTACTACCACTGTACATCCCTTGGTCATGTTGAAGGATCGCGGAGGTTTGCAGAAACCATCAGCGGGAATAGTTACTGTGTGCAAGGAAGCAGAGCGTTGTTTTCAACGGATTTTGTTTACAACATCTGGTGAGCTTCCCAAGGGACCAGGCACAACAGCAGAGGTTGTCCATCAAGTACTGAAACGCAGTGCTGGTGAGACATGGTTCCCGGGGCTGCTAAATCACATGTTCGAAACAACCGTTGAAGACAACCATGTGCATAGCTTGGTGAAAATGGCAGCCTCCTTGTACTGCAAAATTAGGATGCACCATTTGGCAAAACGGGAAACAGAAAAGATAGCAAAAGCACCCATTAGAGATTAGACAGAAACTCACCAACATTATTCAACAAAGTGGCCAGTAGCTATATAGTACCGGTATTGAGAGGTTTGCTCAAGTAGAAAAGTAATTCCCTGAGTTATATTTGTTGTGTATGACCTATTGTATTCCCCCTACAATATTTATGTACCTAAGTGTTTTTTATGTATGATTTTATGTTTGTTTACATTATATGTTATATATTATTTATTTGTGTTTGCTCTTTGATTTCTTTTGACCTGTACAGCACTTTGGTTGACCTGGTCATGTTAAACATACTATATCAATAAATTTGATTTGATTTCAGTTGAGTTTTGTATTCATTTATGTATCCTGTGTATGTATTTATGTATTTGTATATACAATCTACAATGACAAATACAGTATCTGTGTCATTTATCTGTTTGTGTCCCGTATCATTTATTACCTATCACTTGAGCAACCGTACACTCAATGTCAAACCTCCCTCCTGATATGCCAAAATCATTCAACAAATATTGCCTGCCTGTAAAATGACACTAAGACAATGTTCATTGTAAACCTTGGAGCAATCTTGGCGGTGCACAAGTGTTTAATGAACATCTGACTAATGTCCAATACCAAACAACTGCATTCACGTTTAATGAACACTCCAAAATCTGTCTAAATTCTAAAACATGTAGGCTACATTGGTTTATCGGAGACATCTGCATCAATTTTTTATGGGAACTTTGCACATAGTTGTCTATTGTATTGTTTTCCATGCTGTCTCGACCACTCCTCCCCCCCCTCATTGTTCTCCCCCCCCCCCCCCCCCCCCCCTGCTGTCAGGTTATATTGCTGCTGCCCCACCAGTAGAGGTATTCTGTGCCTACTGGCGTGCGTTGCCCAGCTTTAGATAGCTATGCACAGCCACCCCCCCCCCCCCTGCTGTCAGGTTATTGCTGCTGCCCCACCAGTAGAGCACAGTAGAGGTATCCTGTGCCTACTGGCGTGCATTGCCCAGCTTTATCCACCTCCCCTACCTACCCCCTTTGTGTCTGTCTTGTCCCCACTCTCGGCCTGCACCTTGTCGTGGTGAGTGGGCTTCAAACTAAGCCAGGCCATTTAAGCAATTTAAACAATATTGTGTCATCAGAAAACCACTATACCAATGTCATGGTATTGCATGACTTTTTTTTGTGATAAATAATTTGTATGATTTTATTCGTGAAATATTTAGTATAACTAGAACTGCACTGTCGAGTACCTACTTGCATGTTGAATGCCTATATATGTAATTTGTAAGTTGATGAGTAGTACACTGTGGTTACTTGGGTTGTTTTATGCATATGCCGTAGCTGCATCTTCTTCTTCTTTCGTGTATCGTCGTCAAATGTCCAGCTCAGTGTCATAAAGCCACGCCATTGTCTCTGGTCCCACTTGGAAGAGGCCAGCCTCTGAAGGAGGTCTGTACAGAGGACAGGTGGTAATGATGTGGTCGGCAGTCTGCTCGGGCTCGCCACACGCGCATGCTGCGCTGTCTGCCAGGCCCCACTCCTTCATGGACGATCCGAAGCGTCCGACACCGGTACGGTGTCGGACGCTTCGGATTTGCAGCCATAGCTGCATGATTTGCTTTATAGAGCAATGGAGAAAGAAAAGAAAGAAAGCAAAGAAAAGCAAGGCATAAATACATGTATGTAATCTGATTACATACATGTACATGTTACGTCACCATCGAGAGCCAGTTATACCCTAGCATTGGTACATATCTTCATTATGTCACTCTCAAAACATGCATTGGAGGGGCTATAGCACCCCTCAAAAACACACTTAAACTCGCTTCAAGAGATTAAGCCAAAATACTGTGTCTGTGTTTTGTTGGTATTTTCAAGGGGTGCCAGCCCCTCCTATGCCCAGCTTTGTGTTTGTGTGTACCACATAGTGATGATTTCATTGACTGAGCACGGAATGTGATGTATGATGATGTATGATGATAAGAGTGCCCCTCACTTCAATATATATTCTATCCAATGGATAATTGGATAATTCTATCCAGAATAGAGCCATACTGTGTTGATGTTTGTATGATTGTATGATGATGATTGTATGATTACTTCATATTCTGGTTTAAGCTGGGACACCTGTGACCTTCAAGCTAAAATTAAAATTACAGGGAGACAATCTTACCACAACATGCAGCCTACTCAATCGGTTAAGACATACATTTATTGTTTTATTCTCATTCTGTTCTCATTGGATATCAGATCTGGATATCATCATGTCAAACCTATGCGTCTTCATGATCATTTTTGTGGAATCACATGGACTATATAAAAATAATGTGTTTTGTCTTTTAGGTATTTTAATTCTGGTAATAATAGAAATATTCTAAAATATATAACATAATCTAATCTGGTGAACATATAGTACAAGTGCCTAATGAAATATATCGATTATCTAAACAAACGAGTACAAGCTCACAGCATGTGAGCTTTCCATTTTCTTTAGCTATTTAATGTAAAACAAAGTGGTTAATGAAATATATCCAGCATATGGTGTCATGTTCCCGAACCAGGTTTTAACAATTCACCTCTGAATGTTAAATGGGGATTGGAAAAAAAATCAGATTCCATGTGACCTGTCTGCATTTAGACTTATTTAAACAAATCAGATTCCAATCTGGATGTGGCACAGATAGATCTGATTCAGGCTAGATTTGGCTGTCAGTGTAAATGGTGCCTAAGGGAAATGTGTTCTCCACTGACCTTAGAGTATATATACTCTAAGGCACTGACCCCCCCTAGTGTCCAAGTTCACTTATTCTGTTAATAGGACCCAAGGAAGATATTTAGTTAAAAATGTTGAATGCATTGCCATAGCATCCCATCAGAAAGGAGTGCCTTGGATGTACAGTATTCCAGTCCCACTGTTGTTTATCCAGTGTGAATAATAGATTATTTTAAAAATCATTGCAATTTGATCTGTGACTTTTGCAGAACCTGAAAATGTTTTAATTCAGAGGTTGGTTTAAAATGAAAGCATTTTGATTATCTCGGTAAGCACATCAATACGAATCTGGGTCATTATTGTGGTTATCTTAGCACTTCATCATGGATTCCTTGGGTGAAATTCCCAGTTTTACACTTCACATGTGACATAGAGAAATTCTTCCTTGATCTCCACCTTTTCTTAACTGCACTTTGTCCAAACAGAATAAATGTAATTTACACACTTAACCATAATTTGATTTTAATTGGAAAATTGATCATTTTCAGTGTTATGGAATAATTTAACCATTGATTTTAGACTAAAGAGACGGCACTGCACAGAGCTCCACGACCACCAGTCAATCATTCAACCTCTGCCCAGGGATGGAGGCTTGAAGACGGGGTAGATGGAGAGACATACCTGGCATACCTGGCAGAAAATGACTTTCGCCTACTTGTAGGTTATCAAACCATGTATTTATATCGGTAAATAATCATGTTGATGCTAAATCAACATTAACATTTCATGTACAGCTGCTATTTAAAAAAAAGTTTTTTGAATTCGGGAGTTCTACAGAAGAAGCCTATGGTAAGTGAATGGGAAGTCCCTGGCAGTCAAAATGACATAAGCGATCTTTATAATCTTAATACTTGGTCACAAACCAACTATTTTACAAGAACAATATTGATGTAACTAGAGATTAGACAAATTATCTATATTTTATATACACAGAATAATAAGTAATGAGTAAAAGTCCTGATGAGACATTTCCTGGTTTTAATGCGGTCGGTCCCTCAGCGCTCCGCTCTGGGGCAGAGCTCAGAGAGCTGCCTGAAATTTGCTGGAGTGGGCGGAGCCTAGTGCGCGTTCATGTGTTTGAGGACCAAACCTTACCAAACTGCAATACCTTCTTCGGCCACTATGTCCATTGCGCTTCAGGATTTCCTCTGGGTGTCTTCTCTATTGTATAATAACTATGGCTATAACCCATCGTTTTTGTCATTTCGTCATTTTTTTCAAATCCTCAAAAATGATGAAAAACGGCGCGCTATAGTATGCCGTACGATATGGGCTATAGCCCACGGTCCAAAATGATGAGAAACGAGGCTAACTTTTTTTTTCAAAATTTCAAAAAACATGGGCTATAACCCATCGTTTTTGTCATTTCGTCATTTTTTTCAAATCCTAAAAAATGATGAAAAACGGCGCGCTATAGTATGCCGTACGATATGGGCTATAGCCCACGTCCAAAATGATGAGAAACGAGGCTAACTTTTTTTTTCAAAATTTCAAAAAACATGGGCTATAACCCATCGTTTTTGTTATTTCGTCATTTTTTTCAAATCCTCAAAAATGATGAAAAACGGCGCGCTATAGTATGCCGTACGATATGGGCTATAGCCCACGGTCCAAAATGATGAGAAACGAGGCTAACTTTTTTTTTCAAAATTTCAAAAAACATGGGCTATAACCTTTCGTTTTTGTCATTTCGTCATTTTTTTCAAATCTTCAAAAATGATGAAAAACGGCGCGCTATAGTATGCCGTACGATATGGGCTATAGCCCACGGTCCAAAATGATGAGAAACGAGGCTAACTTTTTTTTTCAAAATTTCAAAAAACATGGGCTATAACCTTTCGTTTTTGTCATTTCGTCATTTTTTTCAAATCTTCAAAAATGATGAAAAACGGCGCGCTATAGTATGCCGTACGATATGGGCTATAGCCCACGGTCCAAAATGATGAGAAACGAGGCTAACTTTTTTTTTCAAAATTTCAAAAAACATGGGCTATAACCTTTCGTTTTGTCATTTCGTCATTTTTTTCAAATCTTCAAAAATGATGAAAAACGGCGCGCTATAGTATGCCGTACGATATGGGCTATAGCCCATGGTCCAAAATGATGAGAAACGAGGCTAACTTTTTTTTTCAAAATTTCAAAAAACATGGGCTATAACCTTTCGTTTTTGTCATTTCGTCATTTTTTTCAAATCTTCAAAAATGATGAAAAACTGCGCGCTATAGTATGCCGTACGATATGGGCTATAGCCCACAGTCCAAAATGATGAGAAACGAGGCTAAATTTTTTTTTCAAAATTTTAAAAAACATGGGCTATAACCCATCGTTTTTGTCATTTCGTCATTTTTTTCAAATCTTCAAAAATGATGAAAAACTGCGCGCTATAGTATGCCGTACGATATGGGCTATAGCCCACGGTCCAAAATGATGAGAAACGAGGCTAACTTCTTTTTTCAAAATTTCAAAAAACATGGGCTATAACCCATCGTTTTTGTCATTTCGTCATTTTTTTCAAATCTTGAAAAATGATGAAAAACGGCGCGCTATAGTATGCCGTACGATATGGGCTATAGCCCACGGTCCAAAATGATAAGAAACGAGGCTAACTTTTTTTTTCAAATTTTCAAAAAACATGGGCTATAACCTTTCGTTTTTGTCATTTCGTCATTTTTTTCAAATCTTCAAAAATGATGAAAAACGGCGCGCTATAGTATGCCGTACGATATGGGCTATAGCCCACGGTCCAAAATGATGAGAAACGAGGCTAACTTTTTTTTTCAAAATTTCAAAAAACATGGGCTATAACCTTTCGTTTTTGTCATTTCGTCATTTTTTTCAAATCTTCAAAAATGATGAAAAACGGCGCGCTATAGTATGCCGTACGATATGGGCTATAGCCCACGGTCCAAAATGATGAGAAACGAGGCTAACCTTTTTTTTCAAAATTTCAAAAAACATGGGCTATATATAACCCATCGTTTTTGTCATTTCGTCATTTTTTTCAAATCTTCAAAAATGATGAAAAACGGCGCGCTATAGTATGCCGTACGATATGGGCTATAGCCCACGGTCCAAAATGATGAGAAACGAGGCTAACTTTTTTTTTCAAAATTTCAAAAAACATGGGCTATATATAACCTTTCGTTTTTGTCATTTCGTCATTTTTTTCAAATCTTCAAAAATGATGAAAAACGGCGCGCTATAGTATGCCGTACGATATGGGCTATAGCCCACGGTCCAAAATGATGAGAAACGAGGCTAACTTTTTTTTTCAAATTTTCAAAAAACATGGGCTATAACCTTTCGTTTTTGTCATTTCGTAATTTTTTTCAAATCTTCAAAAATGATGAAAAACTGCGCGCTATAGTATGCCGTACGATATGGGCTATAGCCCACGGTCCAAAATGATGAGAAACGAGGCTAACTTTTTTTTTCAAAATTTCAAAAAACATGGGCTATAACCTTTCGTTTTTGTCATTTCGTCATTTTTTTCAAATCTTCAAAAATGATGAAAAACGGCGCGCTATAGTATGCCGTACGATATGGGCTATAGCCCACGGTCCAAAATGATGAGAAACGAGGCTAACTTTTTTTTTCTAAATTTCAAAAAACATGGGCTATAACCCATCGTTTTTGTCATTTCGTCATTTTTTTCAAATCTTCAAAAATGATGAAAAACGGCGCGCTATAGTATGCCGTACAATATGGGCTATAGCCCACGGTCCAAAATGATGAGAAACGAGGCTAACTTTTTTTTTCAAAATTTCAAAAAACATGGGCTATAACCTTTCGTTTTTGTCATTTCGTCATTTTTTTCAAATCTTCAAAAATGATGAAAAACGGCGCGCTATAGTATGCCGTACGATATGGGCTATAGCCCACGGTCCAAAATGATGAGAAACGAGGCTAACTTTTTTTTTCAAAATTTCAAAAAACATGGGCTATAACCTTTCGTTTTTGTCATTTCGTCATTTTTTTCAAATCTTCAAAAATGATGAAAAACGGCGCGCTATAGTATGCCGTACGATATGGGCTATAGCCCACGGTCCAAAATGATGAGAAACGAGGCTAACCTTTTTTTTCAAAATTTCAAAAAACATGGGCTATATATAACCCATCGTTTTTGTCATTTCGTCATTTTTTTCAAATCTTCAAAAATGATGAAAAACGGCGCGCTATAGTATGCCGTACGATATGGGCTATAGCCCACGGTCCAAAATGATGAGAAACGAGGCTAACTTTTTTTTTCAAAATTTCAAAAAACATGGGCTATATATAACCTTTCGTTTTTGTCATTTCGTCATTTTTTTCAAATCTTCAAAAATGATGAAAAACGGCGCGCTATAGTATGCCGTACGATATGGGCTATAGCCCACGGTCCAAAATGATGAGAAACGAGGCTAACTTTTTTTTTCAAATTTTCAAAAAACATGGGCTATAACCTTTCGTTTTTGTCATTTCGTAATTTTTTTCAAATCTTCAAAAATGATGAAAAACTGCGCGCTATAGTATGCCGTACGATATGGGCTATAGCCCACGGTCCAAAATGATGAGAAACGAGGCTAACTTTTTTTTTCTAAATTTCAAAAAACATGGGCTATAACCCATCGTTTTTGTCATTTCGTCATTTTTTTCAAATCTTCAAAAATGATGAAAAACGGCGCGCTATAGTATGCCGTACAATATGGGCTATAGCCCACGGTCCAAAATGATGAGAAACGAGGCTAACTTTTTTTTTCAAAATTTCAAAAAACATGGGCTATAACCTTTCGTTTTTGTCATTTCGTCATTTTTTTCAAATCTTCAAAAATGATGAAAAACGGCGCGCTATAGTATGCCGTACGATATGGGCTATAGCCCACGGTCCAAAATGATGAGAAACGAGGCTAACTTTTTTTTTCAAAATTTCAAAAAACATGGGCTATAACCTTTCGTTTTTGTCATTTCGTCATTTTTTTCAAATCTTCAAAAATGATGAAAAACGGCGCGCTATAGTATGCCGTACGATATGGGCAATAGCCCATGGTCCAAAATGATGAGAAACGAGGCTAACTTTTTTTTTCAAAATTTCAAAAAACATGGGCTATAACCCATCGTTTTTGTCATTTCGTCATTTTTTTAAAATCTTCAAAAATGATGAAAAACGGCGCGCTATAGTATGCCGTACGATATGGGCTATAGCCCACGGTCCAAAATGATGAGAAACGAGGCTAACTTTTTTTTTCAAAATTTCAAAAAACATGGGCTATAACCTTTCGTTTTTGTCATTTCGTCATTTTTTTCAAATCTTCAAAAATGATGAAAAACGGCGCGCTATAGTATGCCGTACGATATGGGCTATAGCCCACGGTCCAAAATGATGAGAAACGAGGCTAACTTTTTTTTTCAAAATTTCAAAAAACATGGGCTATAACCTTTCGTTTTTGTCATTTCGTCATTTTTTTCAAATCTTCAAAAATGATGAAAAACGGCGCGCTATAGTATGCCGTACGATATGGGCTATAGCCCACGGTCCAAAATGATGAGAAACGAGGCTAACTTTTTTTTTCAAAATTTCAAAAAACATGGGCTATAACCTTTCGTTTTTGTCATTTCGTCATTTTTTTCAAATCTTCAAAAATGATGAAAAACTGCGCGCTATAGTATGCCGTACGATATGGGCTATAGCCCACGGTCCAAAATGATGAGAAACGAGGCTAACTTTTTTTTTCAAAATTTCAAAAAACATGGGCTATAACCCATCGTTTTTGTCATTTCGTCATTTTTTTCAAATCTTCAAAAATGATGAAAAACGGCGCGCTATAGTATGCCGTACGATATGGGCTATAGCCCACGGTCCAAAATGATGAGAAACGAGGCTAACTTTTTTTTTCAAAATTTCAAAAAACATGGGCTATAACCTTTCGTTTTTGTCATTTCGTCATTTTTTTCAAATCTTCAAAAATGATGAAAAACGGCGCGCTATAGTATGCCGTACGATATGGGCTATAGCCCACAGTCCAAAATGATGAGAAACGAGGCTAACTTTTTTTTTTCAAAATTTCAAAAAACATGGGCTATAACCTTTCGTTTTTGTCATTTCGTCATTTTTTTCAAATCTTCAAAAATGATGAAAAACGGCGCGCTATAGTATGCCGTACGATATGGGCTATAGCCCACGGTCCAAAATGATGAGAAACGAGGCTAACTTTTTTTTTCAAAATTTCAAAAAACATGGGCTATAACCTTTCGTTTTTGTCATTTCGTCATTTTTTTCAAATCTTCAAAAATGATGAAAAACTGCGCGCTATAGTATGCCGTACGATATGGGCTATAGCCCACGGTCCAAAATGATGAGAAACGAGGTTAACTTTTTTTTTCAAAATTTCAAAAAACATGGGCTATAACCCATCGTTTTTGTCATTTCGTCATTTTTTTCAAATCTTCAAAAATGATGAAAAACGGCGCGCTATAGTATGCCGTACAATATGGGCTATAGCCCACGGTCCAAAATGATGAGAAACGAGGCTAACTTTTTTTTTCAAAATTTCAAAAAACATGGGCTATAACCTTTCGTTTTTGTCATTTCGTCATTTTTTTCAAATCTTCAAAAATGATGAAAAACGGCGCGCTATAGTATGCCGTACGATATGGGCTATAGCCCACGGTCCAAAATGATGAGAAACGAGGCTAACTTTTTTTTTCAAAATTTCAAAAAACATGGGCTATAACCTTTCGTTTTTGTCATTTCGTCATTTTTTTCAAATCTTCAAAAATGATGAAAAACGGCGCGCTATAGTATGCCGTACGATATGGGCAATAGCCCATGGTCCAAAATGATGAGAAACGAGGCTAACTTTTTTTTTCAACATTTCAAAAAACATGGGCTATAACCCATCGTTTTTGTCATTTCGTCATTTTTTTCAAATCTTCAAAAATGATGAAAAACGGCGCGCTATAGTATGCCGTACAATATGGGCTATAGCCCACGGTCCAAAATGATGAGAAACGAGGCTAACTTTTTTTTTCAAAATTTCAAAAAACATTGGCTATAACCTTTCGTTTTTGTCATTTCGTCATTTTTTTCAAATCTTCAAAAATGATGAAAAACGGCGCGCTATAGTATGCCGTACGATATGGGCTATAGCCCACGGTCCAAAATGATGAGAAACGAGGCTAACTTTTTTTTTCAAAATTTCAAAAAACATGGGCTATAACCTTTCGTTTTTGTCATTTCGTCATTTTTTTCAAATCTTCAAAAATGATGAAAAACTGCGCGCTATAGTATGCCGTACGATATGGGCTATAGCCCACGGTCCAAAATGATGAGAAACGAGGTTAACTTTTTTTTTCAAAATTTCAAAAAACATGGGCTATAACCCATCGTTTTTGTCATTTCGTCATTTTTTTCAAATCTTCAAAAATGATGAAAAACGGCGCGCTATAGTATGCCGTACAATATGGGCTATAGCCCACGGTCCAAAATGATGAGAAACGAGGCTAACTTTTTTTTTCAAAATTTCAAAAAACATGGGCTATAACCTTTCGTTTTTGTCATTTCGTCATTTTTTTCAAATCTTCAAAAATGATGAAAAACGGCGCGCTATAGTATGCCGTACGATATGGGCTATAGCCCACGGTCCAAAATGATGAGAAACGAGGCTAACTTTTTTTTTCAAAATTTCAAAAAACATGGGCTATAACCTTTCGTTTTTGTCATTTCGTCATTTTTTTCAAATCCTCAAAAATGATGAAAAACGGCGCGCTATAGTATGCCGTACGATATGGGCTATAGCCCACGGTCCAAAATGATGAGAAACGAGGCTAACTTTTTTTTTCAAAATTTCAAAAAACATGGGCTATATATAACCTTTCGTTTTTGTCATTTCGTCATTTTTTTCAAATCTTCAAAAATGATGAAAAACGGCGCGCTATAGTATGCCGTACGATATGGGCTATAGCCCACGGTCCAAAATGATGAGAAACGAGGCTAACTTTTTTTTTCAAATTTTCAAAAAACATGGGCTATAACCTTTCGTTTTTGTCATTTCGTAATTTTTTTCAAATCTTCAAAAATGATGAAAAACTGCGCGCTATAGTATGCCGTACGATATGGGCTATAGCCCACGGTCCAAAATGATGAGAAACGAGGCTAACTTTTTTTTTCAAAATTTCAAAAAACATGGGCTATAACCTTTCGTTTTTGTCATTTCGTCATTTTTTTCAAATCTTCAAAAATGATGAAAAACGGCGCGCTATAGTATGCCGTACGATATGGGCTATAGCCCACGGTCCAAAATGATGAGAAACGAGGCTAACTTTTTTTTTCTAAATTTCAAAAAACATGGGCTATAACCTTTCGTTTTTGTCATTTCGTCATTTTTTTCAAATCTTCAAAAATGATGAAAAACTGCGCGCTATAGTATGCCGTACGATATGGGCTATAGCCCACGGTCCAAAATGATGAGAAACGAGGCTAACTTTTTTTTTCAAAATTTCAAAAAACATGGGCTATAACCCATCGTTTTTGTCATTTCGTCATTTTTTTAAAATCTTCAAAAATGATGAAAAACGGCGCGCTATAGTATGCCGTACGATATGGGCTATAGCCCACGGTCCAAAATGATGAGAAACGAGGCTAACTTTTTTTTTCAAAATTTCAAAAAACATGGGCTATAACCTTTCGTTTTTGTCATTTCGTCATTTTTTTCAAATCTTCAAAAATGATGAAAAACGGCGCGCTATAGTATGCCGTACGATATGGGCTATAGCCCACGGTCCAAAATGATGAGAAACGAGGCTAACTTTTTTTTTCAAAATTTCAAAAAACATGGGCTATAACCTTTCGTTTTTGTCATTTCGTCATTTTTTTCAAATCTTCAAAAATGATGAAAAACGGCGCGCTATAGTATGCCGTACGATATGGGCTATAGCCCACGGTCCAAAATGATGAGAAACGAGGCTAACTTTTTTTTTCAAAATTTCAAAAAACATGGGCTATAACCTTTCGTTTTTGTCATTTCGTCATTTTTTTCAAATCTTCAAAAATGATGAAAAACTGCGCGCTATAGTATGCCGTACGATATGGGCTATAGCCCACGGTCCAAAATGATGAGAAACGAGGCTAACTTTTTTTTTCAAAATTTCAAAAAACATGGGCTATAACCCATCGTTTTTGTCATTTCGTCATTTTTTTCAAATCTTCAAAAATGATGAAAAACGGCGCGCTATAGTATGCCGTACGATATGGGCTATAGCCCACGGTCCAAAATGATGAGAAACGAGGCTAACTTTTTTTTTCAAAATTTCAAAAAACATGGGCTATAACCTTTCGTTTTTGTCATTTCGTCATTTTTTTCAAATCTTCAAAAATGATGAAAAACGGCGCGCTATAGTATGCCGTACGATATGGGCTATAGCCCACAGTCCAAAATGATGAGAAACGAGGCTAACTTTTTTTTTCAAAATTTCAAAAAACATGGGCTATAACCTTTCGTTTTTGTCATTTCGTCATTTTTTTCAAATCTTCAAAAATGATGAAAAACGGCGCGCTATAGTATGCCGTACGATATGGGCTATAGCCCACGGTCCAAAATGATGAGAAACGAGGCTAACTTTTTTTTTCAAAATTTCAAAAAACATGGGCTATAACCTTTCGTTTTTGTCATTTCGTCATTTTTTTAAAATCTTCAAAAATGATGAAAAACTGCGCGCTATAGTATGCCGTACGATATGGGCTATAGCCCACGGTCCAAAATGATGAGAAACGAGGCTAACTTTTTTTTTCAAAATTTCAAAAAACATGGGCTATAACCCATCGTTTTTGTCATTTCGTCATTTTTTTCAAATCTTCAAAAATGATGAAAAACGGCGCGCTATAGTATGCCGTACGATATGGGCTATAGCCCACGGTCCAAAATGATGAGAAACGAGGCTAACTTTTTTTTTCAAAATTTCAAAAAACATGGGCTATAACCTTTCGTTTTTGTCATTTCGTCATTTTTTTCAAATCTTCAAAAATGATGAAAAACGGCGCGCTATAGTATGCCGTACGATATGGGCTATAGCCCACGGTCCAAAATGATGAGAAACGAGGCTAACCTTTTTTTTCAAAATTTCAAAAAACATGGGCTATATATAACCCATCGTTTTTGTCATTTCGTCATTTTTTTCAAATCTTCAAAAATGATGAAAAACGGCGCGCTATAGTATGCCGTACGATATGGGCTATAGCCCACGGTCCAAAATGATGAGAAACGAGGCTAACTTTTTTTTTCAAAATTTCAAAAAACATGGGCTATATATAACCTTTCGTTTTTGTCATTTCGTCATTTTTTTCAAATCTTCAAAAATGATGAAAAACGGCGCGCTATAGTATGCCGTACGATATGGGCTATAGCCCACGGTCCAAAATGATGAGAAACGAGGCTAACTTTTTTTTTCAAATTTTCAAAAAACATGGGCTATAACCTTTCGTTTTTGTCATTTCGTAATTTTTTTCAAATCTTCAAAAATGATGAAAAACTGCGCGCTATAGTATGCCGTACGATATGGGCTATAGCCCACGGTCCAAAATGATGAGAAACG
Organism: Protomyctophum bolini; assembly: GCF_963924005.1. Taxonomy (NCBI): domain Eukaryota; kingdom Metazoa; phylum Chordata; class Actinopteri; order Myctophiformes; family Myctophidae; genus Protomyctophum; species Protomyctophum bolini. The sequence goes on along the minus strand of NC_137871.1, from coordinate 20,516,880 downwards.
AGGCTAACTTTTTTTTTCAAAATTTCAAAAAACATGGGCTATAACCTTTCGTTTTTGTCATTTCGTCATTTTTTTCAAATCTTCAAAAATGATGAAAAACGGCGCGCTATAGTATGCCGTACGATATGGGCTATAGCCCACGGTCCAAAATGATGAGAAACGAGGCTAACTTTTTTTTTCTAAATTTCAAAAAACATGGGCTATAACCCATCGTTTTTGTCATTTCGTCATTTTTTTCAAATCTTCAAAAATGATGAAAAACGGCGCGCTATAGTATGCCGTACAATATGGGCTATAGCCCACGGTCCAAAATGATGAGAAACGAGGCTAACTTTTTTTTTCAAAATTTCAAAAAACATGGGCTATAACCTTTCGTTTTTGTCATTTCGTCATTTTTTTCAAATCTTCAAAAATGATGAAAAACGGCGCGCTATAGTATGCCGTACGATATGGGCTATAGCCCACGGTCCAAAATGATGAGAAACGAGGCTAACTTTTTTTTTCAAAATTTCAAAAAACATGGGCTATAACCTTTCGTTTTTGTCATTTCGTCATTTTTTTCAAATCTTCAAAAATGATGAAAAACGGCGCGCTATAGTATGCCGTACGATATGGGCAATAGCCCATGGTCCAAAATGATGAGAAACGAGGCTAACTTTTTTTTTCAAAATTTCAAAAAACATGGGCTATAACCCATCGTTTTTGTCATTTCGTCATTTTTTTAAAATCTTCAAAAATGATGAAAAACGGCGCGCTATAGTATGCCGTACGATATGGGCTATAGCCCACGGTCCAAAATGATGAGAAACGAGGCTAACTTTTTTTTTCAAAATTTCAAAAAACATGGGCTATAACCTTTCGTTTTTGTCATTTCGTCATTTTTTTCAAATCTTCAAAAATGATGAAAAACGGCGCGCTATAGTATGCCGTACGATATGGGCTATAGCCCACGGTCCAAAATGATGAGAAACGAGGCTAACTTTTTTTTTCAAAATTTCAAAAAACATGGGCTATAACCTTTCGTTTTTGTCATTTCGTCATTTTTTTCAAATCTTCAAAAATGATGAAAAACGGCGCGCTATAGTATGCCGTACGATATGGGCTATAGCCCACGGTCCAAAATGATGAGAAACGAGGCTAACTTTTTTTTTCAAAATTTCAAAAAACATGGGCTATAACCTTTCGTTTTTGTCATTTCGTCATTTTTTTCAAATCTTCAAAAATGATGAAAAACTGCGCGCTATAGTATGCCGTACGATATGGGCTATAGCCCACGGTCCAAAATGATGAGAAACGAGGCTAACTTTTTTTTTCAAAATTTCAAAAAACATGGGCTATAACCCATCGTTTTTGTCATTTCGTCATTTTTTTCAAATCTTCAAAAATGATGAAAAACGGCGCGCTATAGTATGCCGTACGATATGGGCTATAGCCCACGGTCCAAAATGATGAGAAACGAGGCTAACTTTTTTTTTCAAAATTTCAAAAAACATGGGCTATAACCTTTCGTTTTTGTCATTTCGTCATTTTTTTCAAATCTTCAAAAATGATGAAAAACGGCGCGCTATAGTATGCCGTACGATATGGGCTATAGCCCACAGTCCAAAATGATGAGAAACGAGGCTAACTTTTTTTTTCAAAATTTCAAAAAACATGGGCTATAACCTTTCGTTTTTGTCATTTCGTCATTTTTTTCAAATCTTCAAAAATGATGAAAAACGGCGCGCTATAGTATGCCGTACGATATGGGCTATAGCCCACGGTCCAAAATGATGAGAAACGAGGCTAACTTTTTTTTTCAAAATTTCAAAAAACATGGGCTATAACCTTTCGTTTTTGTCATTTCGTCATTTTTTTCAAATCTTCAAAAATGATGAAAAACTGCGCGCTATAGTATGCCGTACGATATGGGCTATAGCCCACGGTCCAAAATGATGAGAAACGAGGTTAACTTTTTTTTTCAAAATTTCAAAAAACATGGGCTATAACCCATCGTTTTTGTCATTTCGTCATTTTTTTCAAATCTTCAAAAATGATGAAAAACGGCGCGCTATAGTATGCCGTACAATATGGGCTATAGCCCACGGTCCAAAATGATGAGAAACGAGGCTAACTTTTTTTTTCAAAATTTCAAAAAACATGGGCTATAACCTTTCGTTTTTGTCATTTCGTCATTTTTTTCAAATCTTCAAAAATGATGAAAAACGGCGCGCTATAGTATGCCGTACGATATGGGCTATAGCCCACGGTCCAAAATGATGAGAAACGAGGCTAACTTTTTTTTTCAAAATTTCAAAAAACATGGGCTATAACCTTTCGTTTTTGTCATTTCGTCATTTTTTTCAAATCTTCAAAAATGATGAAAAACGGCGCGCTATAGTATGCCGTACGATATGGGCAATAGCCCATGGTCCAAAATGATGAGAAACGAGGCTAACTTTTTTTTTCAACATTTCAAAAAACATGGGCTATAACCCATCGTTTTTGTCATTTCGTCATTTTTTTCAAATCTTCAAAAATGATGAAAAACGGCGCGCTATAGTATGCCGTACAATATGGGCTATAGCCCACGGTCCAAAATGATGAGAAACGAGGCTAACTTTTTTTTTCAAAATTTCAAAAAACATTGGCTATAACCTTTCGTTTTTGTCATTTCGTCATTTTTTTCAAATCTTCAAAAATGATGAAAAACGGCGCGCTATAGTATGCCGTACGATATGGGCTATAGCCCACGGTCCAAAATGATGAGAAACGAGGCTAACTTTTTTTTTCAAAATTTCAAAAAACATGGGCTATAACCTTTCGTTTTTGTCATTTCGTCATTTTTTTCAAATCTTCAAAAATGATGAAAAACTGCGCGCTATAGTATGCCGTACGATATGGGCTATAGCCCACGGTCCAAAATGATGAGAAACGAGGTTAACTTTTTTTTTCAAAATTTCAAAAAACATGGGCTATAACCCATCGTTTTTGTCATTTCGTCATTTTTTTCAAATCTTCAAAAATGATGAAAAACGGCGCGCTATAGTATGCCGTACAATATGGGCTATAGCCCACGGTCCAAAATGATGAGAAACGAGGCTAACTTTTTTTTTCAAAATTTCAAAAAACATGGGCTATAACCTTTCGTTTTTGTCATTTCGTCATTTTTTTCAAATCTTCAAAAATGATGAAAAACGGCGCGCTATAGTATGCCGTACGATATGGGCTATAGCCCACGGTCCAAAATGATGAGAAACGAGGCTAACTTTTTTTTTCAAAATTTCAAAAAACATGGGCTATAACCTTTCGTTTTTGTCATTTCGTCATTTTTTTCAAATCCTCAAAAATGATGAAAAACGGCGCGCTATAGTATGCCGTACGATATGGGCTATAGCCCACGGTCCAAAATGATGAGAAACGAGGCTAACTTTTTTTTTCAAAATTTCAAAAAACATGGGCTATATATAACCTTTCGTTTTTGTCATTTCGTCATTTTTTTCAAATCTTCAAAAATGATGAAAAACGGCGCGCTATAGTATGCCGTACGATATGGGCTATAGCCCACGGTCCAAAATGATGAGAAACGAGGCTAACTTTTTTTTTCAAATTTTCAAAAAACATGGGCTATAACCTTTCGTTTTTGTCATTTCGTAATTTTTTTCAAATCTTCAAAAATGATGAAAAACTGCGCGCTATAGTATGCCGTACGATATGGGCTATAGCCCACGGTCCAAAATGATGAGAAACGAGGCTAACTTTTTTTTTCAAAATTTCAAAAAACATGGGCTATAACCTTTCGTTTTTGTCATTTCGTCATTTTTTTCAAATCTTCAAAAATGATGAAAAACGGCGCGCTATAGTATGCCGTACGATATGGGCTATAGCCCACGGTCCAAAATGATGAGAAACGAGGCTAACTTTTTTTTTCTAAATTTCAAAAAACATGGGCTATAACCTTTCGTTTTTGTCATTTCGTCATTTTTTTCAAATCTTCAAAAATGATGAAAAACTGCGCGCTATAGTATGCCGTACGATATGGGCTATAGCCCACGGTCCAAAATGATGAGAAACGAGGCTAACTTTTTTTTTCAAAATTTCAAAAAACATGGGCTATAACCCATCGTTTTTGTCATTTCGTCATTTTTTTAAAATCTTCAAAAATGATGAAAAACGGCGCGCTATAGTATGCCGTACGATATGGGCTATAGCCCACGGTCCAAAATGATGAGAAACGAGGCTAACTTTTTTTTTCAAAATTTCAAAAAACATGGGCTATAACCTTTCGTTTTTGTCATTTCGTCATTTTTTTCAAATCTTCAAAAATGATGAAAAACGGCGCGCTATAGTATGCCGTACGATATGGGCTATAGCCCACGGTCCAAAATGATGAGAAACGAGGCTAACTTTTTTTTTCAAAATTTCAAAAAACATGGGCTATAACCTTTCGTTTTTGTCATTTCGTCATTTTTTTCAAATCTTCAAAAATGATGAAAAACGGCGCGCTATAGTATGCCGTACGATATGGGCTATAGCCCACGGTCCAAAATGATGAGAAACGAGGCTAACTTTTTTTTTCAAAATTTCAAAAAACATGGGCTATAACCTTTCGTTTTTGTCATTTCGTCATTTTTTTCAAATCTTCAAAAATGATGAAAAACTGCGCGCTATAGTATGCCGTACGATATGGGCTATAGCCCACGGTCCAAAATGATGAGAAACGAGGCTAACTTTTTTTTTCAAAATTTCAAAAAACATGGGCTATAACCCATCGTTTTTGTCATTTCGTCATTTTTTTCAAATCTTCAAAAATGATGAAAAACGGCGCGCTATAGTATGCCGTACGATATGGGCTATAGCCCACGGTCCAAAATGATGAGAAACGAGGCTAACTTTTTTTTTCAAAATTTCAAAAAACATGGGCTATAACCTTTCGTTTTTGTCATTTCGTCATTTTTTTCAAATCTTCAAAAATGATGAAAAACGGCGCGCTATAGTATGCCGTACGATATGGGCTATAGCCCACAGTCCAAAATGATGAGAAACGAGGCTAACTTTTTTTTTCAAAATTTCAAAAAACATGGGCTATAACCTTTCGTTTTTGTCATTTCGTCATTTTTTTCAAATCTTCAAAAATGATGAAAAACGGCGCGCTATAGTATGCCGTACGATATGGGCTATAGCCCACGGTCCAAAATGATGAGAAACGAGGCTAACTTTTTTTTTCAAAATTTCAAAAAACATGGGCTATAACCTTTCGTTTTTGTCATTTCGTCATTTTTTTCAAATCTTCAAAAATGATGAAAAACTGCGCGCTATAGTATGCCGTACGATATGGGCTATAGCCCACGGTCCAAAATGATGAGAAACGAGGTTAACTTTTTTTTTCAAAATTTCAAAAAACATGGGCTATAACCCATCGTTTTTGTCATTTCGTCATTTTTTTCAAATCTTCAAAAATGATGAAAAACGGCGCGCTATAGTATGCCGTACAATATGGGCTATAGCCCACGGTCCAAAATGATGAGAAACGAGGCTAACTTTTTTTTTCAAAATTTCAAAAAACATGGGCTATAACCTTTCGTTTTTGTCATTTCGTCATTTTTTTCAAATCTTCAAAAATGATGAAAAACGGCGCGCTATAGTATGCCGTACGATATGGGCTATAGCCCACGGTCCAAAATGATGAGAAACGAGGCTAACTTTTTTTTTCAAAATTTCAAAAAACATGGGCTATAACCTTTCGTTTTTGTCATTTCGTCATTTTTTTCAAATCTTCAAAAATGATGAAAAACGGCGCGCTATAGTATGCCGTACGATATGGGCAATAGCCCATGGTCCAAAATGATGAGAAACGAGGCTAACTTTTTTTTTCAAAATTTCAAAAAACATGGGCTATAACCCATCGTTTTTGTCATTTCGTCATTTTTTTAAAATCTTCAAAAATGATGAAAAACGGCGCGCTATAGTATGCCGTACGATATGGGCTATAGCCCACGGTCCAAAATGATGAGAAACGAGGCTAACTTTTTTTTTCAAAATTTAAAAAAACATGGGCTATAACCTTTCGTTTTTGTCATTTCGTCATTTTTTTCAAATCTTCAAAAATGATGAAAAACGGCGCGCTATAGTATGCCGTACGATATGGGCTATAGCCCACGGTCCAAAATGATGAGAAACGAGGCTAACTTTTTTTTTCAAAATTTCAAAAAACATGGGCTATAACCTTTCGTTTTTGTCATTTCGTCATTTTTTTCAAATCTTCAAAAATGATGAAAAACGGCGCGCTATAGTATGCCGTACGATATGGGCTATAGCCCACGGTCCAAAATGATGAGAAACGAGGCTAACTTTTTTTTTCAAAATTTCAAAAAACATGGGCTATAACCTTTCGTTTTTGTCATTTCGTCATTTTTTTCAAATCTTCAAAAATGATGAAAAACTGCGCGCTATAGTATGCCGTACGATATGGGCTATAGCCCACGGTCCAAAATGATGAGAAACGAGGCTAACTTTTTTTTTCAAAATTTCAAAAAACATGGGCTATAACCCATCGTTTTTGTCATTTCGTCATTTTTTTCAAATCTTCAAAAATGATGAAAAACGGCGCGCTATAGTATGCCGTACGATATGGGCTATAGCCCACGGTCCAAAATGATGAGAAACGAGGCTAACTTTTTTTTTCAAAATTTCAAAAAACATGGGCTATAACCTTTCGTTTTTGTCATTTCGTCATTTTTTTCAAATCTTCAAAAATGATGAAAAACGGCGCGCTATAGTATGCCGTACGATATGGGCTATAGCCCACGGTCCAAAATGATGAGAAACGAGGCTAACTTTTTTTTTCAAAATTTCAAAAAACATGGGCTATAACCTTTCGTTTTTGTCATTTCGTCATTTTTTTCAAATCTTCAAAAATGATGAAAAACTGCGCGCTATAGTATGCCGTACGATATGGGCTATAGCCCACGGTCCAAAATGATGAGAAACGAGGTTAACTTTTTTTTTCAAAATTTCAAAAAACATGGGCTATAACCCATCGTTTTTGTCATTTCGTCATTTTTTTCAAATCTTCAAAAATGATGAAAAACGGCGCGCTATAGTATGCCGTACAATATGGGCTATAGCCCACGGTCCAAAATGATGAGAAACGAGGCTAACTTTTTTTTCCAAAATTTAAAAAAACATGGGCTATAACCTTTCGTTTTTGTCATTTCGTCATTTTTTTCAAATCTTCAAAAATGATGAAAAACGGCGCGCTATAGTATGCCGTACGATATGGGCTATAGCCCACGGTCCAAAATGATGAGAAACGAGGCTAACTTTTTTTTTCAAAATTTCAAAAAACATGGGCTATAACCTTTCGTTTTTGTCATTTCGTCATTTTTTTCAAATCTTCAAAAATGATGAAAAACGGCGCGCTATAGTATGCCGTACGATATGGGCAATAGCCCATGGTCCAAAATGATGAGAAACGAGGCTAACTTTTTTTTTCAAAATTTCAAAAAACATGGGCTATAACCCATCGTTTTTGTCATTTCGTCATTTTTTTCAAATCTTCAAAAATGATGAAAAACGGCGCGCTATAGTATGCCGTACAATATGGGCTATAGCCCACGGTCCAAAATGATGAGAAACGAGGCTAACTTTTTTTTTCAAAATTTCAAAAAACATTGGCTATAACCTTTCGTTTTTGTCATTTCGTCATTTTTTTCAAATCTTCAAAAATGATGAAAAACGGCGCGCTATAGTATGCCGTACGATATGGGCTATAGCCCACGGTCCAAAATGATGAGAAACGAGGTTAACTTTTTTTTTCAAAATTTCAAAAAACATGGGCTATAACCCATCGTTTTTGTCATTTCGTCATTTTTTTCAAATCTTCAAAAATGATGAAAAACGGCGCGCTATAGTATGCCGTACAATATGGGCTATAGCCCACGGTCCAAAATGATGAGAAACGAGGCTAACTTTTTTTTTCAAAATTTCAAAAAACATGGGCTATAACCTTTCGTTTTTGTCATTTCGTCATTTTTTTCAAATCTTCAAAAATGATGAAAAACGGCGCGCTATAGTATGCCGTACGATATGGGCTATAGCCCACGGTCCAAAATGATGAGAAACGAGGCTAACTTTTTTTTTCAAAATTTCAAAAAACATGGGCTATAACCTTTCGTTTTTGTCATTTCGTCATTTTTTTCAAATCTTCAAAAATGATGAAAAACGGCGCGCTATAGTATGCCGTACGATATGGGCAATAGCCCATGGTCCAAAATGATGAGAAACGAGGCTAACTTTTTTTTTCAAAATTTCAAAAAACATGGGCTATAACCCATCGTTTTTGTCATTTCGTCATTTTTTTCAAATCTTCAAAAATGATGAAAAACGGCGCGCTATAGTATGCCGTACAATATGGGCTATAGCCCACGGTCCAAAATGATGAGAAACGAGGCTAACTTTTTTTTTCAAAATTTCAAAAAACATGGGCTATAACCCATCGTTTTTGTCATTTCGTCATTTTTTTCAAATCTTCAAAAATGATGAAAAACGGCGCGCTATAGTATGCCGTACGATATGGGCTATAGCCCACGGTCCAAAATGATGAGAAACGAGGCTAACTTTTTTTTTCAAAATTTCAAAAAACATGGGCTATAACCTTTCGTTTTTGTCATTTCGTCATTTTTTTCAAATCTTCAAAAATGATGAAAAACGGCGCGCTATAGTATGCCGTACGATATGGGCTATAGCCCATGGTCCAAAATGATGAGAAACGAGGCTAACTTTTTTTTTTTAAATTTCAAAAAACATGGGCTATAACCCATCGTTTTTGTCATTTCGTCATTTTTTTCAAATCTTCAAAAATGATGAAAAACGGCGCGCTATAGTATGCCGTACGATATGGGCTATAGCCCACGGTCCAAAATGATGAGAAACGAGGCTAACTTTTTTTTTCAAAATTTAAAAAAACATGGGCTATAACCTTTCGTTTTTGTCATTTCGTCATTTTTTTCAAATCTTCAAAAATGATGAAAAACTGCGCGCTATAGTGTGCCGTACGATATGGGCTATAGCCCACGGTCCAAAATGATGAGAAACGAAGCTAACTTTTTTTTTCAAAAATTCAAAAAACATGGGCTATAACCCATCGTTTTTGTCATTTCGTCATTTTTTTCAAATCTTCAAAAATGATGAAAAACGGCGCGCTATAGTATGCCGTACGATATGGGCTATAGCCCACGGTCCAAAATGATGAGAAACGAGGCTAACTTTTTTTTTCAAAATTTCAAAAAACATGGGCTATAACCTTTCGTTTTTGTCATTTCGTCATTTTTTTCAAATCTTCAAAAATGATGAAAAACGGCGCGCTATAGTATGCCGTACGATATGGGCTATAGCCCACGGTCCAAAATGATGAGAAACGAGGCTAACTTTTTTTTTCAAAATTTCAAAAAACATGGGCTATAACCTTTCGTTTTTGTCATTTCGTCATTTTTTTCAAATATTCAAAAATGATGAAAAACGGCGCGCTATAGTATGCCGTACGATATGGGCTATAGCCCACGGTCCAAAATGATGAGAAACGAGGCTAACTTTTTTTTTCAAAATTTCAAAAAACATGGGCTATAACCTTTCGTTTTTGTCATTTCGTCTTTTTTTTCAAATCTTCAAAAATGATGAAAAACGGCGCGCTATAGTATGCCGTACGATATGGGCTATAGCCCACGGTCCAAAATGATGAGAAACGAGGCTAACTTTTTTTTTCAAAATTTCAAAAAACATGGGCTATAACCTTTCGTTTTTGTCATTTCGTCATTTTTTTCAAATCTTCAAAAATGATGAAAAACTGCGCGCTATAGTATGCCGTACGATATGGGCTATAGCCCACGGTCCAAAATGATGAGAAACGAGGCTAACTTTTTTTTTCAAAATTTCAAAAAACATGGGCTATAACCCATCGTTTTTGTCATTTCGTCATTTTTTTCAAATCTTCAAAAATGATGAAAAACGGCGCGCTATAGTATGCCGTACGATATGGGCTATAGCCCACGGTCCAAAATGATGAGAAACGAGGCTAACTTTTTTTTTCAAAATTTCAAAAAACATGGGCTATAACCTTTCGTTTTTGTCATTTCGTCATTTTTTTCAAATCTTCAAAAATGATGAAAAACGGCGCGCTATAGTATGCCGTACGATATGGGCTATAGCCCACGGTCCAAAATGATGAGAAACGAGGCTAACTTTTTTTTTCAAAATTTCAAAAAATATGGGCTATAACCCATCGTTTTTGTCATTTCGTCATTTTTTTCAAATCTTCAAAAATGATGAAAAACGGCGCGCTATAGTATGCCGTACGATATGGGCTATAGCCCACGGTCCAAAATGATGAGAAACGAGGCTAACTTTTTTTTTCAAAATTTCAAAAAACATGGGCTATAACCTTTCGTTTTTGTAATTTCGTCATTTTTTTCAAATCTTCAAAAATGATGAAAAACGGCGCGCTATAGTATGCCGTACGATATGGGCTATAGCCCACGGTCCAAAATGATGAGAAACGAGGCTAACTTTTTTTTTCAAAATTTCAAAAAACATGGGCTATAACCTTTCGTTTTTGTCATTTCGTCATTTTTTTCAAATCTTCAAAAATGATGAAAAACGGCGCGCTATAGTATGCCGTACGATATGGGCAATAGCCCATGGTCCAAAATGATGAGAAACGACGCTAACTTTTTTTTTCAAAATTTCAAAAAACATGGGCTATAACCCATCGTTTTTGTCATTTCGTCATTTTTTTCAAATCTTCAAAAATGATGAAAAACGGCGCGCTATAGTATGCCGTACGATATGGGCTATAGCCCACGGTCCAAAATGATGAGAAACGAGGCTAACTTTTTTTTTCAAAATTTCAAAAAACATGGGCTATAACCTTTCGTTTTTGTCATTTCGTCATTTTTTTCAAATCTTCAAAAATGATGAAAAACGGCGCGCTATAGTATGCCGTACGATATGGGCTATAGCCCACGGTCCAAAATGATGAGAAACGAGGCTAACTTTTTTTTTCAAAATTTCAAAAAACATGGGCTATAACCTTTCGTTTTTGTCATTTCGTCATTTTTTTCAAATCTTCAAAAATGATGAAAAACGGCGCGCTATAGTATGCCGTACGATATGGGCAATAGCCCATGGTCCAAAAGATGAGAAACGAGGCTAACTTTTTTTTTCAAAATTTCAAAAAACATGGGCTATAACCTTTCGTTTTTGTCATTTCGTCATTTTTTTCAAATCTTCAAAAATGATGAAAAACGGCGCGCTATAGTATGCCGTACGATATGGGCTATAGTCCATGGTCCAAAATGATGAGAAACGAGGCTAACTTTTTTTTCCAAAATTTCAAAAAACATGGGCTATAACCCATCGTTTTTGTCATTTCGTCATTTTTTTCAAATCTTCAAAAATGATGAAAAACGGCGCGCTATAGTATGCCGTACGATATGGGCTATAGCCCACGGTCCAAAATGATGAGAAACGAGGCTAACTTTTTTTTTCAAAATTTCAAAAAACATGGGCTATAACCTTTCGTTTTTGTCATTTCGTCATTTTTTTCAAATCTTCAAAAATGATGAAAAACTGCGCGCTATAGTATGCCGTACGATATGGGCTATAGCCCACGGTCCAAAATGATGAGAAACGAGGCTAACTTTTTTTTTCAAAATTTTAAAAAACATGGGCTATAACCTTTCGTTTTTGTCATTTCGTCATTTTTTTCAAATCTTCAAAAATGATGAAAAACGGCGCGCTATAGTATGCCGTACGATATGGGCTATAGCCCACGGTCCAAAATGATGAGAAACGAGGCTAACCTTTTTTTTCAAAATTTCAAAAAACATGGGCTATAACCTTTCGTTTTTGTCATTTCGTCATTTTTTTCAAATCTTCAAAAATGATGAAAAACGGCGCGCTATAGTATGCCGTACGATATGGGCTATAGCCCACGGTCCAAAATGATGAGAAACGAGGCTAACTTTTTTTTTCAAAATTTCAAAAAACATGGGCTATAACCTTTCGTTTTTGTCATTTCGTCATTTTTTTCAAATCTTCAAAAATGATGAAAAACGGCGCGCTATAGTATGCCGTACGATATGGGCTATAGCCCACGGTCCAAAATGATGAGAAACGAGGCTAACTTTTTTTTTCAAAATTTCAAAAAACATGGGCTATAACCTTTCGTTTTTGTCATTTCGTCATTTTTTTCAAATCTTCAAAAATGATGAAAAGCGGCGCGCTATAGTATGCCGTACGATATGGGCAATAGCCCATGGTCCAAAATGATGAGAAACGACGCTAACTTTTTTTTTCAAAATTTCAAAAAACATGGGCTATAACCCATCGTTTTTGTCATTTCGTCATTTTTTTCAAATCTTCAAAAATGATGAAAAACGGCGCGCTATAGTATGCCGTACGATATGGGCTATAGCCCACGGTCCAAAATGATGAGAAACGAGGCTAACTTTTTTTTTCAAAATTTCAAAAAACATGGGCTATAACCTTTCGTTTTTGTCATTTCGTCATTTTTTTCAAATCTTCAAAAATGATGAAAAACGGCGCGCTATAGTATGCCGTACGATATGGGCAATAGCCCATGGTCCAAAATGATGAGAAACGAGGCTAACTTTTTTTTTCAAAATTTCAAAAAACATGGGCTATAACCCATCGTTTTTGTCATTTCGTCATTTTTTTCAAATCTTCAAAAATGATGAAAAACGGCGCGCTATAGTATGCCGTACGATATGGGCTATAGCCCACGGTCCAAAATGATGAGAAACGAGGCTAACTTTTTTTTTCAAAATTTCAAAAAACATGGGCTATAACCTTTCGTTTTTGTCATTTCGTCATTTTTTTCAAATCTTCAAAAATGATGAAAAACGGCGCGCTATAGTATGCCGTACGATATGGGCTATAGCCCATGGTCCAAAATGATGAGAAACGAGGCTAACTTTTTTTTCCAAAATTTCAAAAAACATGGGCTATAACCCATCGTTTTTGTCATTTCGTCATTTTTTTCAAATCTTCAAAAATGATGAAAAACGGCGCGCTATAGTATGCCGTACGATATGGGCTATAGCCCACGGTCCAAAATGATGAGAAACGAGGCTAACTTTTTTTTTCAAAATTTCAAAAAACATGGGCTATAACCTTTCGTTTTTGTCATTTCGTCATTTTTTTCAAATCTTCAAAAATGATGAAAAACGGCGCGCTATAGTATGCCGTACGATATGGGCTATAGCCCACGGTCCAAAATGATGAGAAACGAGGCTAACTTTTTTTTTCAAAATTTCAAAAAACATGGGCTATAACCTTTCGTTTTTGTCATTTTGTCATTTTTTTCAAATCTTCAAAAATGATGAAAAACGGCGCGCTATAGTATGCCGTATGATATGGGCCCACGGTCCAAAATGATGAGAAACCAGGCTAACTTTTTTTTTCAAAATTTCAAAAAACATGGGCTATAACCTTTCGTTTTTGTCATTTCGTCATTTTTTTCAAATCTTCAAAAATGATGAAAAACTGCGCGCTATAGTACGCCGTACGATATGGGCTATAGCCCACGGTCCAAAATGATGAGAAACGAGGCTAACTTTTTTTTTCAAAATTTCAAAAAACATGGGCTATAACCCATCGTTTTTGTCATTTCGTCATTTTTTTCAAATCTTCAAAAATGATGAAAAACGGCGCGCTATAGTATGCCGTACGATATGGGCTATAGCCCATGGTCCAAAATGATGAGAAACGAGGCTAACTTTTTTTTTCAAAATTTCAAAAAACATGGGCTATAACCTTTCGTTTTTGTCATTTCGTCATTTTTTTCAAATCTTCAAAAATGATGAAAAACGGCGCGCTATAGTATGCCGTACGATATGGGCTATAGCCCACGGTCCAAAATGATGAGAAACGAGGTTAACTTTTTTTTTCAAAATTTCAAAAAACATGGGCTATAACCCATCGTTTTTGTCATTTCGTCATTTTTTTCAAATCTTCAAAAATGATGAAAAACGGCGCGCTATAGTATGCCGTACAATATGGGCTATAGCCCACGGTCCAAAATGATGAGAAACGAGGCTAACTTTTTTTTTCAAAATTTCAAAAAACATGGGCTATAACCTTTCGTTTTTGTCATTTCGTCATTTTTTTCAAATCTTCAAAAATGATGAAAAACGGCGCGCTATAGTATGCCGTACGATATGGGCTATAGCCCACGGTCCAAAATGATGAGAAACGAGGCTAACTTTTTTTTTCAAAATTTCAAAAAACATGGGCTATAACCTTTCGTTTTTGTCATTTCGTCATTTTTTTCAAATCTTCAAAAATGATGAAAAACGGCGCGCTATAGTATGCCGTACGATATGGGCAATAGCCCATGGTCCAAAATGATGAGAAACGAGGCTAACTTTTTTTTTCAAAATTTCAAAAAACATGGGCTATAACCCATCGTTTTTGTCATTTCGTCATTTTTTTCAAATCTTCAAAAATGATGAAAAACGGCGCGCTATAGTATGCCGTACAATATGGGCTATAGCCCACGGTCCAAAATGATGAGAAACGAGGCTAACTTTTTTTTTCAAAATTTCAAAAAACATGGGCTATAACCCATCGTTTTTGTCATTTCGTCATTTTTTTCAAATCTTCAAAAATGATGAAAAACGGCGCGCTATAGTATGCCGTACGATATGGGCTATAGCCCACGGTCCAAAATGATGAGAAACGAGGCTAACTTTTTTTTTCAAAATTTCAAAAAACATGGGCTATAACCTTTCGTTTTTGTCATTTCGTCATTTTTTTCAAATCTTCAAAAATGATGAAAAACGGCGCGCTATAGTATGCCGTACGATATGGGCTATAGCCCATGGTCCAAAATGATGAGAAACGAGGCTAACTTTTTTTTTTTAAATTTCAAAAAACATGGGCTATAACCCATCGTTTTTGTCATTTCGTCATTTTTTTCAAATCTTCAAAAATGATGAAAAACGGCGCGCTATAGTATGCCGTACGATATGGGCTATAGCCCACGGTCCAAAATGATGAGAAACGAGGCTAACTTTTTTTTTCAAAATTTAAAAAAACATGGGCTATAACCTTTCGTTTTTGTCATTTCGTCATTTTTTTCAAATCTTCAAAAATGATGAAAAACTGCGCGCTATAGTGTGCCGTACGATATGGGCTATAGCCCACGGTCCAAAATGATGAGAAACGAAGCTAACTTTTTTTTTCAAAAATTCAAAAAACATGGGCTATAACCCATCGTTTTTGTCATTTCGTCATTTTTTTCAAATCTTCAAAAATGATGAAAAACGGCGCGCTATAGTATGCCGTACGATATGGGCTATAGCCCACGGTCCAAAATGATGAGAAACGAGGCTAACTTTTTTTTTCAAAATTTCAAAAAACATGGGCTATAACCTTTCGTTTTTGTCATTTCGTCATTTTTTTCAAATCTTCAAAAATGATGAAAAACGGCGCGCTATAGTATGCCGTACGATATGGGCTATAGCCCACGGTCCAAAATGATGAGAAACGAGGCTAACTTTTTTTTTCAAAATTTCAAAAAACATGGGCTATAACCTTTCGTTTTTGTCATTTCGTCATTTTTTTCAAATATTCAAAAATGATGAAAAACGGCGCGCTATAGTATGCCGTACGATATGGGCTATAGCCCACGGTCCAAAATGATGAGAAACGAGGCTAACTTTTTTTTTCAAAATTTCAAAAAACATGGGCTATAACCTTTCGTTTTTGTCATTTCGTCTTTTTTTTCAAATCTTCAAAAATGATGAAAAACGGCGCGCTATAGTATGCCGTACGATATGGGCTATAGCCCACGGTCCAAAATGATGAGAAACGAGGCTAACTTTTTTTTTCAAAATTTCAAAAAACATGGGCTATAACCTTTCGTTTTTGTCATTTCGTCATTTTTTTCAAATCTTCAAAAATGATGAAAAACTGCGCGCTATAGTATGCCGTACGATATGGGCTATAGCCCACGGTCCAAAATGATGAGAAACGAGGCTAACTTTTTTTTTCAAAATTTCAAAAAACATGGGCTATAACCCATCGTTTTTGTCATTTCGTCATTTTTTTCAAATCTTCAAAAATGATGAAAAACGGCGCGCTATAGTATGCCGTACGATATGGGCTATAGCCCACGGTCCAAAATGATGAGAAACGAGGCTAACTTTTTTTTTCAAAATTTCAAAAAACATGGGCTATAACCTTTCGTTTTTGTCATTTCGTCATTTTTTTCAAATCTTCAAAAATGATGAAAAACGGCGCGCTATAGTATGCCGTACGATATGGGCTATAGCCCACGGTCCAAAATGATGAGAAACGAGGCTAACTTTTTTTTTCAAAATTTCAAAAAATATGGGCTATAACCCATCGTTTTTGTCATTTCGTCATTTTTTTCAAATCTTCAAAAATGATGAAAAACGGCGCGCTATAGTATGCCGTACGATATGGGCTATAGCCCACGGTCCAAAATGATGAGAAACGAGGCTAACTTTTTTTTTCAAAATTTCAAAAAACATGGGCTATAACCTTTCGTTTTTGTAATTTCGTCATTTTTTTCAAATCTTCAAAAATGATGAAAAACGGCGCGCTATAGTATGCCGTACGATATGGGCTATAGCCCACGGTCCAAAATGATGAGAAACGAGGCTAACTTTTTTTTTCAAAATTTCAAAAAACATGGGCTATAACCTTTCGTTTTTGTCATTTCGTCATTTTTTTCAAATCTTCAAAAATGATGAAAAACGGCGCGCTATAGTATGCCGTACGATATGGGCAATAGCCCATGGTCCAAAATGATGAGAAACGACGCTAACTTTTTTTTTCAAAATTTCAAAAAACATGGGCTATAACCCATCGTTTTTGTCATTTCGTCATTTTTTTCAAATCTTCAAAAATGATGAAAAACGGCGCGCTATAGTATGCCGTACGATATGGGCTATAGCCCACGGTCCAAAATGATGAGAAACGAGGCTAACTTTTTTTTTCAAAATTTCAAAAAACATGGGCTATAACCTTTCGTTTTTGTCATTTCGTCATTTTTTTCAAATCTTCAAAAATGATGAAAAACGGCGCGCTATAGTATGCCGTACGATATGGGCTATAGCCCACGGTCCAAAATGATGAGAAACGAGGCTAACTTTTTTTTTCAAAATTTCAAAAAACATGGGCTATAACCTTTCGTTTTTGTCATTTCGTCATTTTTTTCAAATCTTCAAAAATGATGAAAAACGGCGCGCTATAGTATGCCGTACGATATGGGCAATAGCCCATGGTCCAAAAGATGAGAAACGAGGCTAACTTTTTTTTTCAAAATTTCAAAAAACATGGGCTATAACCTTTCGTTTTTGTCATTTCGTCATTTTTTTCAAATCTTCAAAAATGATGAAAAACGGCGCGCTATAGTATGCCGTACGATATGGGCTATAGTCCATGGTCCAAAATGATGAGAAACGAGGCTAACTTTTTTTTCCAAAATTTCAAAAAACATGGGCTATAACCCATCGTTTTTGTCATTTCGTCATTTTTTTCAAATCTTCAAAAATGATGAAAAACGGCGCGCTATAGTATGCCGTACGATATGGGCTATAGCCCACGGTCCAAAATGATGAGAAACGAGGCTAACTTTTTTTTTCAAAATTTCAAAAAACATGGGCTATAACCTTTCGTTTTTGTCATTTCGTCATTTTTTTCAAATCTTCAAAAATGATGAAAAACTGCGCGCTATAGTATGCCGTACGATATGGGCTATAGCCCACGGTCCAAAATGATGAGAAACGAGGCTAACTTTTTTTTTCAAAATTTTAAAAAACATGGGCTATAACCTTTCGTTTTTGTCATTTCGTCATTTTTTTCAAATCTTCAAAAATGATGAAAAACGCCGCGCTATAGTATGCCGTACGATATGGGCTATAGCCCACGGTCCAAAATGATGAGAAACGAGGCTAACCTTTTTTTTCAAAATTTCAAAAAACATGGGCTATAACCTTTCGTTTTTGTCATTTCGTCATTTTTTTCAAATCTTCAAAAATGATGAAAAACGGCGCGCTATAGTATGCCGTACGATATGGGCTATAGCCCACGGTCCAAAATGATGAGAAACGAGGCTAACTTTTTTTTTCAAAATTTCAAAAAACATGGGCTATAACCTTTCGTTTTTGTCATTTCGTCATTTTTTTCAAATCTTCAAAAATGATGAAAAACGGCGCGCTATAGTATGCCGTACGATATGGGCTATAGCCCACGGTCCAAAATGATGAGAAACGAGGCTAACTTTTTTTTTCAAAATTTCAAAAAACATGGGCTATAACCTTTCGTTTTTGTCATTTCGTCATTTTTTTCAAATCTTCAAAAATGATGAAAAGCGGCGCGCTATAGTATGCCGTACGATATGGGCAATAGCCCATGGTCCAAAATGATGAGAAACGACGCTAACTTTTTTTTTCAAAATTTCAAAAAACATGGGCTATAACCCATCGTTTTTGTCATTTCGTCATTTTTTTCAAATCTTCAAAAATGATGAAAAACGGCGCGCTATAGTATGCCGTACGATATGGGCTATAGCCCACGGTCCAAAATGATGAGAAACGAGGCTAACTTTTTTTTTCAAAATTTCAAAAAACATGGGCTATAACCTTTCGTTTTTGTCATTTCGTCATTTTTTTCAAATCTTCAAAAATGATGAAAAACGGCGCGCTATAGTATGCCGTACGATATGGGCAATAGCCCATGGTCCAAAATGATGAGAAACGAGGCTAACTTTTTTTTTCAAAATTTCAAAAAACATGGGCTATAACCCATCGTTTTTGTCATTTCGTCATTTTTTTCAAATCTTCAAAAATGATGAAAAACGGCGCGCTATAGTATGCCGTACGATATGGGCTATAGCCCACGGTCCAAAATGATGAGAAACGAGGCTAACTTTTTTTTTCAAAATTTCAAAAAACATGGGCTATAACCTTTCGTTTTTGTCATTTCGTCATTTTTTTCAAATCTTCAAAAATGATGAAAAACGGCGCGCTATAGTATGCCGTACGATATGGGCTATAGCCCATGGTCCAAAATGATGAGAAACGAGGCTAACTTTTTTTTCCAAAATTTCAAAAAACATGGGCTATAACCCATCGTTTTTGTCATTTCGTCATTTTTTTCAAATCTTCAAAAATGATGAAAAACGGCGCGCTATAGTATGCCGTACGATATGGGCTATAGCCCACGGTCCAAAATGATGAGAAACGAGGCTAACTTTTTTTTTCAAAATTTCAAAAAACATGGGCTATAACCTTTCGTTTTTGTCATTTCGTCATTTTTTTCAAATCTTCAAAAATGATGAAAAACGGCGCGCTATAGTATGCCGTACGATATGGGCTATAGCCCACGGTCCAAAATGATGAGAAACGAGGCTAACTTTTTTTTTCAAAATTTCAAAAAACATGGGCTATAACCTTTCGTTTTTGTCATTTTGTCATTTTTTTCAAATCTTCAAAAATGATGAAAAACGGCGCGCTATAGTATGCCGTATGATATGGGCCCACGGTCCAAAATGATGAGAAACCAGGCTAACTTTTTTTTTCAAAATTTCAAAAAACATGGGCTATAACCTTTCGTTTTTGTCATTTCGTCATTTTTTTCAAATCTTCAAAAATGATGAAAAACTGCGCGCTATAGTATGCCGTACGATATGGGCTATAGCCCACGGTCCAAAATGATGAGAAACGAGGCTAACTTTTTTTTTCAAAATTTCAAAAAACATGGGCTATAACCCATCGTTTTTGTCATTTCGTCATTTTTTTCAAATCTTCAAAAATGATGAAAAACGGCGCGCTATAGTATGCCGTACGATATGGGCTATAGCCCATGGTCCAAAATGATGAGAAACGAGGCTAACTTTTTTTTTCAAAATTTCAAAAAACATGGGCTATAACCTTTCGTTTTTGTCATTTCGTCATTTTTTTCAAATCTTCAAAAATGATGAAAAACGGCGCGCTATAGTATGCCGTATGATATGGGCTATAGCCCACGGTCCAAAATGATGAGAAACGAGGCTAACTTTTTTTTTCAAAATTTCAAAAAATATGGGCTATAACCCATCGTTTTTGTCATTTCGTCATTTTTTTCAAATCTTCAAAAATGATGAAAAACGGCGCGCTATAGTATGCCGTACGATATGGGCTATAGCCCACGGTCCAAAATGATGAGAAACGAGGCTAACTTTTTTTTTCAAAATTTCAAAAAACATGGGCTATAACCTTTCGTTTTTGTCATTTCGTCATTTTTTTCAAATCTTCAAAAATGATGAAAAACGGCGCGCTATAGTATGCCGTACGATATGGGCTATAGCCCACGGTCCAAAATGATGAGAAACGAGGCTAACTTTTTTTTTCAAAATTTCAAAAAACATGGGCTATAACCTTTCGTTTTTGTCATTTCGTCATTTTTTTCAAATCTTCAAAAATGATGAAAAACGGCGCGCTATAGTATGCCGTACGATATGGGCAATAGCCCATGGTCCAAAATGATGAGAAACGACGCTAACTTTTTTTTTCAAAATTTCAAAAAACATGGGCTATAACCCATCGTTTTTGTCATTTCGTCATTTTTTTCAAATCTTCAAAAATGATGAAAAACGGCGCGCTATAGTATGCCGTACGATATGGGCTATAGCCCACGGTCCAAAATGATGAGAAACGAGGCTAACTTTTTTTTTCAAAATTTCAAAAAACATGGGCTATAACCTTTCGTTGTTGTCATTTCGTCATTTTTTTCAAATCTTCAAAAATGATGAAAAACGGCGCGCTATAGTATGCCGTACGATATGGGCTATAGCCCACGGTCCAAAATGATGAGAAACGAGGCTAACTTTTTTTTTCAAAATTTCAAAAAACATGGGCTATAACCCATCGTTTTTGTCATTTCGTCATTTTTTTCAAATCTTCAAAAATGATGAAAAACGGGACGCTATAGTATGCCGTACGATATGGGCTACAGCCCACGGTCCAAAATGATGAGAAACGAGGCTAACTTTTTTTTTCAAAATTTCAAAAAACATGGGCTATAACCTTTCGTTTTTGTCATTTCGTCATTTTTTTCAAATCTTCAAAAATGATGAAAAGCTGCACGCTATAGTATGCCGTACGATATGGGCTATAGCCCACGGTCCAAAATGATGAGAAACGAGGCTAACTTTTTTTTTTTCAAAATTTCAAAAAACATGGGCTATAACCTTTCGTTTTTGTCATTTCGTCATTTTTTTCAAATCTTCAAAAATGATGAAAAACGGCGCGCTATAGTATGCCGTACGATATGGGCTATAGCCCACGGTCCAAAATGATGAGAAACGAGGCTAACTTTTTTTTTCAAAATTTCAAAAAACATGGGCTATAACCTTTCGTTTTTGTCATTTCGTCATTTTTTTCAAATCTTCAAAAATGATGAAAAACGGTGCGCTATAGTATGCCGTACGATATGGGCTATAGCCCACGGTCCAAAATGATGAGAAACGAGGCTAACTTTTTTTTCCAAAATTTCAAAAAATATGGGCTATAACCCATCGTTTTTGTCATTTCGTCATTTTTTTCAAATCTTCAAAAATGATGAAAAACGGCGCGCTATAGTATGCCGTACGATATGGGCTATAGCCCACGGTCCAAAATGATGAGAAACGAGGCTAACTTTTTTTTTCAAAATTTCAAAAAACATGGGCTATAACCTTTCGTTTTTGTCATTTCGTCATTTTTTTCAAATCTTCAAAAATGATGAAAAACGGCGCGCTATAGTATGCCGTACGATATGGGCTATAGCCCACGGTCCAAAATGATGAGAAACGAGGCTAACTTTTTTTTTCAAAATTTCAAAAAACATGGGCTATAACCTTTCGTTTTTGTCATTTCGTCATTTTTTTCAAATCTTCAAAAATGATGAAAAACGGCGCGCTATAGTATGCCGTACGATATGGGCAATAGCCCATGGTCCAAAATGATGAGAAACGAGGCTAACTTTTTTTTTCAAAATTTCAAAAAACATGGGCTATAACCCATCGTTTTTGTCATTTCGTCATTTTTTTCAAATCTTCAAAAATGATGAAAAACGGCGCGCTATAGTATGCCGTACGATATGGGCTATAGCCCACGGTCCAAAATGATGAGAAACGAGGCTAACTTTTTTTTTCAAAATTTCAAAAAACATGGGCTATAACCTTTCGTTTTTGTCATTTCGTCATTTTTTTCAAATCTTCAAAAATGATGAAAAACGGCGCGCTATAGTATGCCGTACGATATGGGCTATAGCCCATGGTCCAAAATGATGAGAAACGAGGCTAACTTTTTTTTCCAAAATTTCAAAAAACATGGGCTATAACCCATCGTTTTTGTCATTTCGTCATTTTTTTCAAATCTTCAAAAATGATGAAAAACGGCGCGCTATAGTATGCCGTACGATATGGGCTATAGCCCACGGTCCAAAATGATGAGAAACGAGGCTAACTTTTTTTTTCAAAATTTAAAAAAACATGGGCTATAACCTTTCGTTTTTGTCATTTCGTCATTTTTTTCAAATCTTCAAAAATGATGAAAAACGGCGCGCTATAGTATGCCGTACGATATGGGCTATAGCCCACGGTCCAAAATGATGAGAAACGAGGCTAACTTTTTTTTTCAAAATTTCAAAAAACATGGGCTATAACCTTTCGTTTTTGTCATTTTGTCATTTTTTTCAAATCTTCAAAAATGATGAAAAACGGCGCGCTATAGTATGCCGTATGATATGGGCCCACGGTCCAAAATGATGAGAAACCAGGCTAACTTTTTTTTTCAAAATTTCAAAAAACATGGGCTATAACCTTTCGTTTTTGTCATTTCGTCATTTTTTTCAAATCTTCAAAAATGATGAAAAACTGCGCGCTATAGTATGCCGTACGATATGGGCTATAGCCCACGGTCCAAAATGATGAGAAACGAGGCTAACTTTTTTTTTCAAAATTTCAAAAAACATGGGCTATAACCCATCGTTTTTGTCATTTCGTCATTTTTTTCAAATCTTCAAAAATGATGAAAAACGGCGCGCTATAGTATGCCGTACGATATGGGCTATAGCCCATGGTCCAAAATGATGAGAAACGAGGCTAACTTTTTTTTTCAAAATTTCAAAAAACATGGGCTATAACCTTTCGTTTTTGTCATTTCGTCATTTTTTTCAAATCTTCAAAAATGATGAAAAACGGCGCGCTATAGTATGCCGTACGATATGGGCTATAGCCCACGGTCCAAAATGATGAGAAACGAGGCTAACTTTTTTTTTCAAAATTTCAAAAAACATGGGCTATAACCTTTCGTTTTTGTCATTTCGTCATTTTTTTCAAATCTTCAAAAATGATGAAAAACGGCGCGCTATAGTATGCCGTACGATATGGGCTATAGCCCACGGTCCAAAATGATGAGAAACGAGGCTAACTTTTTTTTTCAAAATTTCAAAAAACATGGGCTATAACCTTTCGTTTTTGTCATTTCGTCATTTTTTTCAAATCTTCAAAAATGATGAAAAACGGCGCGCTATAGTATGCCGTACGATATGGGCAATAGCCCATGGTCCAAAATGATGAGAAACGACGCTAACTTTTTTTTCCAAAATTTCAAAAAACATGGGCTATAACCCATCGTTTTTGTCATTTCGTCATTTTTTTCAAATCTTCAAAAATGATGAAAAACGGCGCGCTATAGTATGCCGTACGATATGGGCTATAGCCCACGGTCCAAAATGATGAGAAACGAGGCTAACTTTTTTTTTCAAAATTTCAAAAAACATGGGCTATAACCTTTCGTTTTTGTCATTTCGTCATTTTTTTCAAATCTTCAAAAATGATGAAAAACGGCGCGCTATAGTATGCCGTACGATATGGGCTATAGCCCACGGTCCAAAATGATGAGAAACGAGGCTAACTTTTTTTTTCAAAATTTCAAAAAACATGGGCTATAACCTTTCGTTTTTGTCATTTCGTCATTTTTTTCAAATCTTCAAAAATGATGAAAAACGGCGCGCTATAGTATGCCGTACGATATGGGCAATAGCCCATGGTCCAAAATGATGAGAAACGACGCTAACTTTTTTTTCCAAAATTTCAAAAAACATGGGCTATAACCCATCGTTTTTGTCATTTCGTCATTTTTTTCAAATCTTCAAAAATGATGAAAAACGGCGCGCTATAGTATGCCGTACGATATGGGCTATAGCCCACGGTCCAAAATGATGAGAAACGAGGCTAACTTTTTTTTTCAAAATTTCAAAAAACATGGGCTATAACCTTTCGTTGTTGTCATTTCGTCATTTTTTTCAAATCTTCAAAAATGATGAAAAACGGCGCGCTATAGTATGCCGTACGATATGGGCTATAGCCCACGGTCCAAAATGATGAGAAACGAGGCTAACTTTTTTTTTCAAAATTTCAAAAAACATGGGCTATAACCCATCGTTTTTGTCATTTCGTCATTTTTTTCAAATCTTCAAAAATGATGAAAAACGGGACGCTATAGTATGCCGTACGATATGGGCTACAGCCCACGGTCCAAAATGATGAGAAACGAGGCTAACTTTTTTTTTCAAAATTTCAAAAAACATGGGCTATAACCTTTCGTTTTTGTCATTTCGTCATTTTTTTCAAATCTTCAAAAATGATGAAAAGCTGCACGCTATAGTATGCCGTACGATATGGGCTATAGCCCACGGTCCAAAATGATGAGAAACGAGGCTAACTTTTTTTTTTCAAAATTTCAAAAAACATGGGCTATAACCTTTCGTTTTTGTCATTTCGTCATTTTTTTCAAATCTTCAAAAATGATGAAAAACGGCGCGCTATAGTATGCCGTACGATATGGGCTATAGCCCACGGTCCAAAATAATGAGAAACGAGGCTAACTTTTTTTTTCAAAATTTCAAAAAACATGGGCTATAACCTTTCGTTTTTGTCATTTCGTCATTTTTTTCAAATCTTCAAAAATGATGAAAAACGGTGCGCTATAGTATGCCGTACGATATGGGCTATAGCCCACGGTCCAAAATGATGAGAAACGAGGCTAACTTTTTTTTCCAAAATTTCAAAAAATATGGGCTATAACCCATCGTTTTTGTCATTTCGTCATTTTTTTCAAATCTTCAAAAATGATGAAAAACGGCGCGCTATAGTATGCCGTACGATATGGGCTATAGCCCACGGTCCAAAATGATGAGAAACGAGGCTAACTTTTTTTTTCAAAATTTCAAAAAACATGGGCTATAACCTTTCGTTTTTGTCATTTCGTCATTTTTTTCAAATCTTCAAAAATGATGAAAAACGGCGCGCTATAGTATGCCGTACGATATGGGCTATAGCCCATGGTCCAAAATGATGAGAAACGAGGCTAACTTTTTTTTCCAAAATTTCAAAAAACATGGGCTATAACCCATCGTTTTTGTCATTTCGTCATTTTTTTCAAATCTTCAAAAATGATGAAAAACGGCGCGCTATAGTATGCCGTACGATATGGGCTATAGCCCACGGTCCAAAATGATGAGAAACGAGGCTAACTTTTTTTTTCAAAATTTCAAAAAACATGGGCTATAACCTTTCGTTTTTGTCATTTCGTCATTTTTTTCAAATCTTCAAAAATGATGAAAAACGGCGCGCTATAGTATGCCGTACGATATGGGCTATAGCCCACGGTCCAAAATGATGAGAAACGAGGCTAACTTTTTTTTTCAAAATTTCAAAAAACATGGGCTATAACCTTTCGTTTTTGTCATTTCGTCATTTTTTTCAAATCTTCAAAAATGATGAAAAACGGCGCGCTATAGTATGCCGTACGATATGGGCTATAGCCCACGGTCCAAAATGATGAGAAACGAGGCTAACTTTTTTTTTCAAAATTTCAAAAAACATGGGCTATAACCTTTCGTTTTTGTCATTTCGTCATTTTTTTCAAATCTTCAAAAATGATGAAAAACTGCGCGCTATAGTATGCCGTACGATATGGGCTATAGCCCACGGTCCAAAATGATGAGAAACGAGGCTAACTTTTTTTTTCAAAATTTCAAAAAACATGGGCTATAACCCATCGTTTTTGTCATTTCGTCATTTTTTTCAAATCTTCAAAAATGATGAAAAACGGCGCGCTATAGTATGCCGTACGATATGGGCTATAGCCCACGGTCCAAAATGATGAGAAACGAGGCTAACTTTTTTTTTCAAAATTTCAAAAAACATGGGCTATAACCTTTCGTTTTTGTCATTTCGTCATTTTTTTCAAATCTTCAAAAATGATGAAAAACGGCGCGCTATAGTATGCCGTACGATATGGGCTATAGCCCACAGTCCAAAATGATGAGAAACGAGGCTAACTTTTTTTTTCAAAATTTCAAAAAACATGGGCTATAACCTTTCGTTTTTGTCATTTCGTCATTTTTTTCAAATCTTCAAAAATGATGAAAAACGGCGCGCTATAGTATGCCGTACGATATGGGCTATAGCCCACGGTCCAAAATGATGAGAAACGAGGCTAACTTTTTTTTTCAAAATTTCAAAAAACATGGGCTATAACCTTTCGTTTTTGTCATTTCGTCATTTTTTTCAAATCTTCAAAAATGATGAAAAACTGCGCGCTATAGTATGCCGTACGATATGGGCTATAGCCCACGGTCCAAAATGATGAGAAACGAGGTTAACTTTTTTTTTCAAAATTTCAAAAAACATGGGCTATAACCCATCGTTTTTGTCATTTCGTCATTTTTTTCAAATCTTCAAAAATGATGAAAAACGGCGCGCTATAGTATGCCGTACAATATGGGCTATAGCCCACGGTCCAAAATGATGAGAAACGAGGCTAACTTTTTTTTCCAAAATTTAAAAAAACATGGGCTATAACCTTTCGTTTTTGTCATTTCGTCATTTTTTTCAAATCTTCAAAAATGATGAAAAACGGCGCGCTATAGTATGCCGTACGATATGGGCTATAGCCCACGGTCCAAAATGATGAGAAACGAGGCTAACTTTTTTTTTCAAAATTTCAAAAAACATGGGCTATAACCTTTCGTTTTTGTCATTTCGTCATTTTTTTCAAATCTTCAAAAATGATGAAAAACGGCGCGCTATAGTATGCCGTACGATATGGGCAATAGCCCATGGTCCAAAATGATGAGAAACGAGGCTAACTTTTTTTTTCAAAATTTCAAAAAACATGGGCTATAACCCATCGTTTTTGTCATTTCGTCATTTTTTTCAAATCTTCAAAAATGATGAAAAACGGCGCGCTATAGTATGCCGTACAATATGGGCTATAGCCCACGGTCCAAAATGATGAGAAACGAGGCTAACTTTTTTTTTCAAAATTTCAAAAAACATTGGCTATAACCTTTCGTTTTTGTCATTTCGTCATTTTTTTCAAATCTTCAAAAATGATGAAAAACGGCGCGCTATAGTATGCCGTACGATATGGGCTATAGCCCACGGTCCAAAATGATGAGAAACGAGGCTAACTTTTTTTTTCAAAATTTCAAAAAACATGGGCTATAACCTTTCGTTTTTGTCATTTCGTCATTTTTTTCAAATCTTCAAAAATGATGAAAAACTGCGCGCTATAGTATGCCGTACGATATGGGCTATAGCCCACGGTCCAAAATGATGAGAAACGAGGTTAACTTTTTTTTTCAAAATTTCAAAAAACATGGGCTATAACCCATCGTTTTTGTCATTTCGTCATTTTTTTCAAATCTTCAAAAATGATGAAAAACGGCGCGCTATAGTATGCCGTACAATATGGGCTATAGCCCACGGTCCAAAATGATGAGAAACGAGGCTAACTTTTTTTTTCAAAATTTCAAAAAACATGGGCTATAACCTTTCGTTTTTGTCATTTCGTCATTTTTTTCAAATCTTCAAAAATGATGAAAAACGGCGCGCTATAGTATGCCGTACGATATGGGCTATAGCCCACGGTCCAAAATGATGAGAAACGAGGCTAACTTTTTTTTTCAAAATTTCAAAAAACATGGGCTATAACCTTTCGTTTTTGTCATTTCGTCATTTTTTTCAAATCTTCAAAAATGATGAAAAACGGCGCGCTATAGTATGCCGTACGATATGGGCAATAGCCCATGGTCCAAAATGATGAGAAACGAGGCTAACTTTTTTTTTCAAAATTTCAAAAAACATGGGCTATAACCCATCGTTTTTGTCATTTCGTCATTTTTTTCAAATCTTCAAAAATGATGAAAAACGGCGCGCTATAGTATGCCGTACAATATGGGCTATAGCCCACGGTCCAAAATGATGAGAAACGAGGCTAACTTTTTTTTTCAAAATTTCAAAAAACATGGGCTATAACCCATCGTTTTTGTCATTTCGTCATTTTTTTCAAATCTTCAAAAATGATGAAAAACGGCGCGCTATAGTATGCCGTACGATATGGGCTATAGCCCACGGTCCAAAATGATGAGAAACGAGGCTAACTTTTTTTTTCAAAATTTCAAAAAACATGGGCTATAACCTTTCGTTTTTGTCATTTCGTCATTTTTTTCAAATCTTCAAAAATGATGAAAAACGGCGCGCTATAGTATGCCGTACGATATGGGCTATAGCCCATGGTCCAAAATGATGAGAAACGAGGCTAACTTTTTTTTTTTAAATTTCAAAAAACATGGGCTATAACCCATCGTTTTTGTCATTTCGTCATTTTTTTCAAATCTTCAAAAATGATGAAAAACGGCGCGCTATAGTATGCCGTACGATATGGGCTATAGCCCACGGTCCAAAATGATGAGAAACGAGGCTAACTTTTTTTTTCAAAATTTAAAAAAACATGGGCTATAACCTTTCGTTTTTGTCATTTCGTCATTTTTTTCAAATCTTCAAAAATGATGAAAAACTGCGCGCTATAGTGTGCCGTACGATATGGGCTATAGCCCACGGTCCAAAATGATGAGAAACGAAGCTAACTTTTTTTTTCAAAAATTCAAAAAACATGGGCTATAACCCATCGTTTTTGTCATTTCGTCATTTTTTTCAAATCTTCAAAAATGATGAAAAACGGCGCGCTATAGTATGCCGTACGATATGGGCTATAGCCCACGGTCCAAAATGATGAGAAACGAGGCTAACTTTTTTTTTCAAAATTTCAAAAAACATGGGCTATAACCTTTCGTTTTTGTCATTTCGTCATTTTTTTCAAATCTTCAAAAATGATGAAAAACGGCGCGCTATAGTATGCCGTACGATATGGGCTATAGCCCACGGTCCAAAATGATGAGAAACGAGGCTAACTTTTTTTTTCAAAATTTCAAAAAACATGGGCTATAACCTTTCGTTTTTGTCATTTCGTCATTTTTTTCAAATCTTCAAAAATGATGAAAAACGGCGCGCTATAGTATGCCGTACGATATGGGCTATAGCCCACGGTCCAAAATGATGAGAAACGAGGCTAACTTTTTTTTTCAAAATTTCAAAAAACATGGGCTATAACCTTTCGTTTTTGTCATTTCGTCTTTTTTTTCAAATCTTCAAAAATGATGAAAAACGGCGCGCTATAGTATGCCGTACGATATGGGCTATAGCCCACGGTCCAAAATGATGAGAAACGAGGCTAACTTTTTTTTTCAAAATTTCAAAAAACATGGGCTATAACCTTTCGTTTTTGTCATTTCGTCATTTTTTTCAAATCTTCAAAAATGATGAAAAACTGCGCGCTATAGTATGCCGTACGATATGGGCTATAGCCCACGGTCCAAAATGATGAGAAACGAGGCTAACTTTTTTTTTCAAAATTTCAAAAAACATGGGCTATAACCCATCGTTTTTGTCATTTCGTCATTTTTTTCAAATCTTCAAAAATGATGAAAAACGGCGCGCTATAGTATGCCGTACGATATGGGCTATAGCCCACGGTCCAAAATGATGAGAAACGAGGCTAACTTTTTTTTTCAAAATTTCAAAAAACATGGGCTATAACCTTTCGTTTTTGTCATTTCGTCATTTTTTTCAAATCTTCAAAAATGATGAAAAACGGCGCGCTATAGTATGCCGTACGATATGGGCTATAGCCCACGGTCCAAAATGATGAGAAACGAGGCTAACTTTTTTTTTCAAAATTTCAAAAAATATGGGCTATAACCCATCGTTTTTGTCATTTCGTCATTTTTTTCAAATCTTCAAAAATGATGAAAAACGGCGCGCTATAGTATGCCGTACGATATGGGCTATAGCCCACGGTCCAAAATGATGAGAAACGAGGCTAACTTTTTTTTTCAAAATTTCAAAAAACATGGGCTATAACCTTTCGTTTTTGTAATTTCGTCATTTTTTTCAAATCTTCAAAAATGATGAAAAACGGCGCGCTATAGTATGCCGTACGATATGGGCTATAGCCCACGGTCCAAAATGATGAGAAACGAGGCTAACTTTTTTTTTCAAAATTTCAAAAAACATGGGCTATAACCTTTCGTTTTTGTCATTTCGTCATTTTTTTCAAATCTTCAAAAATGATGAAAAACGGCGCGCTATAGTATGCCGTACGATATGGGCAATAGCCCATGGTCCAAAATGATGAGAAACGACGCTAACTTTTTTTTTCAAAATTTCAAAAAACATGGGCTATAACCCATCGTTTTTGTCATTTCGTCATTTTTTTCAAATCTTCAAAAATGATGAAAAACGGCGCGCTATAGTATGCCGTACGATATGGGCTATAGCCCACGGTCCAAAATGATGAGAAACGAGGCTAACTTTTTTTTTCAAAATTTCAAAAAACATGGGCTATAACCTTTCGTTTTTGTCATTTCGTCATTTTTTTCAAATCTTCAAAAATGATGAAAAACGGCGCGCTATAGTATGCCGTACGATATGGGCTATAGCCCACGGTCCAAAATGATGAGAAACGAGGCTAACTTTTTTTTTCAAAATTTCAAAAAACATGGGCTATAACCTTTCGTTTTTGTCATTTCGTCATTTTTTTCAAATCTTCAAAAATGATGAAAAACGGCGCGCTATAGTATGCCGTACGATATGGGCAATAGCCCATGGTCCAAAAGATGAGAAACGAGGCTAACTTTTTTTTTCAAAATTTCAAAAAACATGGGCTATAACCTTTCGTTTTTGTCATTTCGTCATTTTTTTCAAATCTTCAAAAATGATGAAAAACGGCGCGCTATAGTATGCCGTACGATATGGGCTATAGTCCATGGTCCAAAATGATGAGAAACGAGGCTAACTTTTTTTTCCAAAATTTCAAAAAACATGGGCTATAACCCATCGTTTTTGTCATTTCGTCATTTTTTTCAAATCTTCAAAAATGATGAAAAACGGCGCGCTATAGTATGCCGTACGATATGGGCTATAGCCCACGGTCCAAAATGATGAGAAACGAGGCTAACTTTTTTTTTCAAAATTTCAAAAAACATGGGCTATAACCTTTCGTTTTTGTCATTTCGTCATTTTTTTCAAATCTTCAAAAATGATGAAAAACTGCGCGCTATAGTATGCCGTACGATATGGGCTATAGCCCACGGTCCAAAATGATGAGAAACGAGGCTAACTTTTTTTTTCAAAATTTTAAAAAACATGGGCTATAACCTTTCGTTTTTGTCATTTCGTCATTTTTTTCAAATCTTCAAAAATGATGAAAAACGGCGCGCTATAGTATGCCGTACGATATGG
The DNA here is from genome assembly GCF_963924005.1 of Protomyctophum bolini. NCBI lineage: Eukaryota > Metazoa > Chordata > Actinopteri > Myctophiformes > Myctophidae > Protomyctophum > Protomyctophum bolini. Next base: position 20,485,175 of record NC_137871.1, on the reverse strand, counting down.
GCTATAGCCCACGGTCCAAAATGATGAGAAACGAGGCTAACCTTTTTTTTCAAAATTTCAAAAAACATGGGCTATAACCTTTCGTTTTTGTCATTTCGTCATTTTTTTCAAATCTTCAAAAATGATGAAAAACGGCGCGCTATAGTATGCCGTACGATATGGGCTATAGCCCACGGTCCAAAATGATGAGAAACGAGGCTAACTTTTTTTTTCAAAATTTCAAAAAACATGGGCTATAACCTTTCGTTTTTGTCATTTCGTCATTTTTTTCAAATCTTCAAAAATGATGAAAAACGGCGCGCTATAGTATGCCGTACGATATGGGCTATAGCCCACGGTCCAAAATGATGAGAAACGAGGCTAACTTTTTTTTTCAAAATTTCAAAAAACATGGGCTATAACCTTTCGTTTTTGTCATTTCGTCATTTTTTTCAAATCTTCAAAAATGATGAAAAACGGCGCGCTATAGTATGCCGTACGATATGGGCAATAGCCCATGGTCCAAAATGATGAGAAACGAGGCTAACTTTTTTTTTCAAAATTTCAAAAAACATGGGCTATAACCCATCGTTTTTGTCATTTCGTCATTTTTTTCAAATCTTCAAAAATGATGAAAAACGGCGCGCTATAGTATGCCGTACGATATGGGCTATAGCCCACGGTCCAAAATGATGAGAAACGAGGCTAACTTTTTTTTTCAAAATTTCAAAAAACATGGGCTATAACCTTTCGTTTTTGTCATTTCGTCATTTTTTTCAAATCTTCAAAAATGATGAAAAACGGCGCGCTATAGTATGCCGTACGATATGGGCTATAGCCCATGGTCCAAAATGATGAGAAACGAGGCTAACTTTTTTTTCCAAAATTTCAAAAAACATGGGCTATAACCCATCGTTTTTGTCATTTCGTCATTTTTTTCAAATCTTCAAAAATGATGAAAAACGGCGCGCTATAGTATGCCGTACGATATGGGCTATAGCCCACGGTCCAAAATGATGAGAAACGAGGCTAACTTTTTTTTTCAAAATTTCAAAAAACATGGGCTATAACCTTTCGTTTTTGTCATTTCGTCATTTTTTTCAAATCTTCAAAAATGATGAAAAACGGCGCGCTATAGTATGCCGTACGATATGGGCTATAGCCCACGGTCCAAAATGATGAGAAACGAGGCTAACTTTTTTTTTCAAAATTTCAAAAAACATGGGCTATAACCTTTCGTTTTTGTCATTTCGTCATTTTTTTCAAATCTTCAAAAATGATGAAAAACTGCGCGCTATAGTATGCCGTACGATATGGGCTATAGCCCACGGTCCAAAATGATGAGAAACGAGGCTAACTTTTTTTTTCAAAATTTCAAAAAACATGGGCTATAACCCATCGTTTTTGTCATTTCGTCATTTTTTTCAAATCTTCAAAAATGATGAAAAACGGCGCGCTATAGTATGCCGTACGATATGGGCTATAGCCCACGGTCCAAAATGATGAGAAACGAGGCTAACTTTTTTTTTCAAAATTTCAAAAAACATGGGCTATAACCTTTCGTTTTTGTCATTTCGTCATTTTTTTCAAATCTTCAAAAATGATGAAAAACGGCGCGCTATAGTATGCCGTACGATATGGGCTATAGCCCACGGTCCAAAATGATGAGAAACGAGGCTAACTTTTTTTTTCAAAATTTCAAAAAACATGGGCTATAACCTTTCGTTTTTGTCATTTCGTCATTTTTTTCAAATCTTCAAAAATGATGAAAAACGGCGCGCTATAGTATGCCGTACGATATGGGCAATAGCCCATGGTCCAAAAGATGAGAAACGAGGCTAACTTTTTTTTTCAAAATTTCAAAAAACATGGGCTATAACCTTTCGTTTTTGTCATTTCGTCATTTTTTTCAAATCTTCAAAAATGATGAAAAACGGCGCGCTATAGTATGCCGTACGATATGGGCTATAGTCCATGGTCCAAAATGATGAGAAACGAGGCTAACTTTTTTTTCCAAAATTTCAAAAAACATGGGCTATAACCCATCGTTTTTGTCATTTCGTCATTTTTTTCAAATCTTCAAAAATGATGAAAAACGGCGCGCTATAGTATGCCGTACGATATGGGCTATAGCCCACGGTCCAAAATGATGAGAAACGAGGCTAACTTTTTTTTTCAAAATTTCAAAAAACATGGGCTATAACCTTTCGTTTTTGTCATTTCGTCATTTTTTTCAAATCTTCAAAAATGATGAAAAACTGCGCGCTATAGTATGCCGTACGATATGGGCTATAGCCCACGGTCCAAAATGATGAGAAACGAGGCTAACTTTTTTTTTCAAAATTTTAAAAAACATGGGCTATAACCTTTCGTTTTTGTCATTTCGTCATTTTTTTCAAATCTTCAAAAATGATGAAAAACGGCGCGCTATAGTATGCCGTACGATATGGGCTATAGCCCACGGTCCAAAATGATGAGAAACGAGGCTAACCTTTTTTTTCAAAATTTCAAAAAACATGGGCTATAACCTTTCGTTTTTGTCATTTCGTCATTTTTTTCAAATCTTCAAAAATGATGAAAAACGGCGCGCTATAGTATGCCGTACGATATGGGCTATAGCCCACGGTCCAAAATGATGAGAAACGAGGCTAACTTTTTTTTTCAAAATTTCAAAAAACATGGGCTATAACCTTTCGTTTTTGTCATTTCGTCATTTTTTTCAAATCTTCAAAAATGATGAAAAACGGCGCGCTATAGTATGCCGTACGATATGGGCTATAGCCCACGGTCCAAAATGATGAGAAACGAGGCTAACTTTTTTTTTCAAAATTTCAAAAAACATGGGCTATAACCTTTCGTTTTTGTCATTTCGTCATTTTTTTCAAATCTTCAAAAATGATGAAAAACGGCGCGCTATAGTATGCCGTACGATATGGGCAATAGCCCATGGTCCAAAATGATGAGAAACGAGGCTAACTTTTTTTTTCAAAATTTCAAAAAACATGGGCTATAACCCATCGTTTTTGTCATTTCGTCATTTTTTTCAAATCTTCAAAAATGATGAAAAACGGCGCGCTATAGTATGCCGTACGATATGGGCTATAGCCCACGGTCCAAAATGATGAGAAACGAGGCTAACTTTTTTTTTCAAAATTTCAAAAAACATGGGCTATAACCTTTCGTTTTTGTCATTTCGTCATTTTTTTCAAATCTTCAAAAATGATGAAAAACGGCGCGCTATAGTATGCCGTACGATATGGGCTATAGCCCATGGTCCAAAATGATGAGAAACGAGGCTAACTTTTTTTTCCAAAATTTCAAAAAACATGGGCTATAACCCATCGTTTTTGTCATTTCGTCATTTTTTTCAAATCTTCAAAAATGATGAAAAACGGCGCGCTATAGTATGCCGTACGATATGGGCTATAGCCCACGGTCCAAAATGATGAGAAACGAGGCTAACTTTTTTTTTCAAAATTTCAAAAAACATGGGCTATAACCTTTCGTTTTTGTCATTTCGTCATTTTTTTCAAATCTTCAAAAATGATGAAAAACGGCGCGCTATAGTATGCCGTACGATATGGGCTATAGCCCACGGTCCAAAATGATGAGAAACGAGGCTAACTTTTTTTTTCAAAATTTCAAAAAACATGGGCTATAACCTTTCGTTTTTGTCATTTTGTCATTTTTTTCAAATCTTCAAAAATGATGAAAAACGGCGCGCTATAGTATGCCGTATGATATGGGCCCACGGTCCAAAATGATGAGAAACCAGGCTAACTTTTTTTTTCAAAATTTCAAAAAACATGGGCTATAACCTTTCGTTTTTGTCATTTCGTCATTTTTTTCAAATCTTCAAAAATGATGAAAAACTGCGCGCTATAGTATGCCGTACGATATGGGCTATAGCCCACGGTCCAAAATGATGAGAAACGAGGCTAACTTTTTTTTTCAAAATTTCAAAAAACATGGGCTATAACCCATCGTTTTTGTCATTTCGTCATTTTTTTCAAATCTTCAAAAATGATGAAAAACGGCGCGCTATAGTATGCCGTACGATATGGGCTATAGCCCATGGTCCAAAATGATGAGAAACGAGGCTAACTTTTTTTTTCAAAATTTCAAAAAACATGGGCTATAACCTTTCGTTTTTGTCATTTCGTCATTTTTTTCAAATCTTCAAAAATGATGAAAAACGGCGCGCTATAGTATGCCGTATGATATGGGCTATAGCCCACGGTCCAAAATGATGAGAAACGAGGCTAACTTTTTTTTTCAAAATTTCAAAAAATATGGGCTATAACCCATCGTTTTTGTCATTTCGTCATTTTTTTCAAATCTTCAAAAATGATGAAAAACGGCGCGCTATAGTATGCCGTACGATATGGGCTATAGCCCACGGTCCAAAATGATGAGAAACGAGGCTAACTTTTTTTTTCAAAATTTCAAAAAACATGGGCTATAACCTTTCGTTTTTGTCATTTCGTCATTTTTTTCAAATCTTCAAAAATGATGAAAAACGGCGCGCTATAGTATGCCGTACGATATGGGCTATAGCCCACGGTCCAAAATGATGAGAAACGAGGCTAACTTTTTTTTTCAAAATTTCAAAAAACATGGGCTATAACCTTTCGTTTTTGTCATTTCGTCATTTTTTTCAAATCTTCAAAAATGATGAAAAACGGCGCGCTATAGTATGCCGTACGATATGGGCAATAGCCCATGGTCCAAAATGATGAGAAACGACGCTAACTTTTTTTTTCAAAATTTCAAAAAACATGGGCTATAACCCATCGTTTTTGTCATTTCGTCATTTTTTTCAAATCTTCAAAAATGATGAAAAACGGCGCGCTATAGTATGCCGTACGATATGGGCTATAGCCCACGGTCCAAAATGATGAGAAACGAGGCTAACTTTTTTTTTCAAAATTTCAAAAAACATGGGCTATAACCTTTCGTTGTTGTCATTTCGTCATTTTTTTCAAATCTTCAAAAATGATGAAAAACGGCGCGCTATAGTATGCCGTACGATATGGGCTATAGCCCACGGTCCAAAATGATGAGAAACGAGGCTAACTTTTTTTTTCAAAATTTCAAAAAACATGGGCTATAACCCATCGTTTTTGTCATTTCGTCATTTTTTTCAAATCTTCAAAAATGATGAAAAACGGGACGCTATAGTATGCCGTACGATATGGGCTACAGCCCACGGTCCAAAATGATGAGAAACGAGGCTAACTTTTTTTTTCAAAATTTCAAAAAACATGGGCTATAACCTTTCGTTTTTGTCATTTCGTCATTTTTTTCAAATCTTCAAAAATGATGAAAAGCTGCACGCTATAGTATGCCGTACGATATGGGCTATAGCCCACGGTCCAAAATGATGAGAAACGAGGCTAACTTTTTTTTTTTCAAAATTTCAAAAAACATGGGCTATAACCTTTCGTTTTTGTCATTTCGTCATTTTTTTCAAATCTTCAAAAATGATGAAAAACGGCGCGCTATAGTATGCCGTACGATATGGGCTAAAGCCCACGGTCCAAAATGATGAGAAACGAGGCTAACTTTTTTTTTCAAAATTTCAAAAAACATGGGCTATAACCTTTCGTTTTTGTCATTTCGTCATTTTTTTCAAATCTTCAAAAATGATGAAAAACGGTGCGCTATAGTATGCCGTACGATATGGGCTATAGCCCACGGTCCAAAATGATGAGAAACGAGGCTAACTTTTTTTTCCAAAATTTCAAAAAATATGGGCTATAACCCATCGTTTTTGTCATTTCGTCATTTTTTTCAAATCTTCAAAAATGATGAAAAACGGCGCGCTATAGTATGCCGTACGATATGGGCTATAGCCCACGGTCCAAAATGATGAGAAACGAGGCTAACTTTTTTTTTCAAAATTTCAAAAAACATGGGCTATAACCTTTCGTTTTTGTCATTTCGTAATTTTTTTCAAATCTTCAAAAATGATGAAAAACGGCGCGCTATAGTATGCCGTACGATATGGGCTATAGCCCACGGTCCAAAATGATGAGAAACGAGGCTAACTTTTTTTTTCAAAATTTCAAAAAACATGGGCTATAACCTTTCGTTTTTGTCATTTCGTCATTTTTTTCAAATCTTCAAAAATGATGAAAAACGGCGCGCTATAGTATGCCGTACGATATGGGCAATAGCCCATGGTCCAAAATGATGAGAAACGAGGCTAACTTTTTTTTTCAAAATTTCAAAAAACATGGGCTATAACCCATCGTTTTTGTCATTTCGTCATTTTTTTCAAATCTTCAAAAATGATGAAAAACGGCGCGCTATAGTATGCCGTACGATATGGGCTATAGCCCACGGTCCAAAATGATGAGAAACGAGGCTAACTTTTTTTTTCAAAATTTCAAAAAACATGGGCTATAACCTTTCGTTTTTGTCATTTCGTCATTTTTTTCAAATCTTCAAAAATGATGAAAAACGGCGCGCTATAGTATGCCGTACGATATGGGCTATAGCCCATGGTCCAAAATGATGAGAAACGAGGCTAACTTTTTTTTCCAAAATTTCAAAAAACATGGGCTATAACCCATCGTTTTTGTCATTTCGTCATTTTTTTCAAATCTTCAAAAATGATGAAAAACGGCGCGCTATAGTATGCCGTACGATATGGGCTATAGCCCACGGTCCAAAATGATGAGAAACGAGGCTAACTTTTTTTTTCAAAATTTAAAAAAACATGGGCTATAACCTTTCGTTTTTGTCATTTCGTCATTTTTTTCAAATCTTCAAAAATGATGAAAAACGGCGCGCTATAGTATGCCGTACGATATGGGCTATAGCCCACGGTCCAAAATGATGAGAAACGAGGCTAACTTTTTTTTTCAAAATTTCAAAAAACATGGGCTATAACCTTTCGTTTTTGTCATTTTGTCATTTTTTTCAAATCTTCAAAAATGATGAAAAACGGCGCGCTATAGTATGCCGTATGATATGGGCCCACGGTCCAAAATGATGAGAAACCAGGCTAACTTTTTTTTTCAAAATTTCAAAAAACATGGGCTATAACCTTTCGTTTTTGTCATTTCGTCATTTTTTTCAAATCTTCAAAAATGATGAAAAACTGCGCGCTATAGTATGCCGTACGATATGGGCTATAGCCCACGGTCCAAAATGATGAGAAACGAGGCTAACTTTTTTTTTCAAAATTTCAAAAAACATGGGCTATAACCCATCGTTTTTGTCATTTCGTCATTTTTTTCAAATCTTCAAAAATGATGAAAAACGGCGCGCTATAGTATGCCGTACGATATGGGCTATAGCCCATGGTCCAAAATGATGAGAAACGAGGCTAACTTTTTTTTTCAAAATTTCAAAAAACATGGGCTATAACCTTTCGTTTTTGTCATTTCGTCATTTTTTTCAAATCTTCAAAAATGATGAAAAACGGCGCGCTATAGTATGCCGTATGATATGGGCTATAGCCCACGGTCCAAAATGATGAGAAACGAGGCTAACTTTTTTTTTCAAAATTTCAAAAAATATGGGCTATAACCCATCGTTTTTGTCATTTCGTCATTTTTTTCAAATCTTCAAAAATGATGAAAAACGGCGCACTATAGTATGCCGTACGATATGGGCTATAGCCCACGGTCCAAAATGATGAGAAACGAGGCTAACTTTTTTTTTCAAAATTTCAAAAAACATGGGCTATAACCTTTCGTTTTTGTCATTTCGTCATTTTTTTCAAATCTTCAAAAATGATGAAAAACGGCGCGCTATAGTATGCCGTACGATATGGGCTATAGCCCACGGTCCAAAATGATGAGAAACGAGGCTAACTTTTTTTTTCAAAATTTCAAAAAACATGGGCTATAACCTTTCGTTTTTGTCATTTCGTCATTTTTTTCAAATCTTCAAAAATGATGAAAAACGGCGCGCTATAGTATGCCGTACGATATGGGCAATAGCCCATGGTCCAAAATGATGAGAAACGACGCTAACTTTTTTTTCCAAAATTTCAAAAAACATGGGCTATAACCCATCGTTTTTGTCATTTCGTCATTTTTTTCAAATCTTCAAAAATGATGAAAAACGGCGCGCTATAGTATGCCGTACGATATGGGCTATAGCCCACGGTCCAAAATGATGAGAAACGAGGCTAACTTTTTTTTTCAAAATTTCAAAAAACATGGGCTATAACCTTTCGTTGTTGTCATTTCGTCATTTTTTTCAAATCTTCAAAAATGATGAAAAACGGCGCGCTATAGTATGCCGTACGATATGGGCTATAGCCCACGGTCCAAAATGATGAGAAACGAGGCTAACTTTTTTTTTCAAAATTTCAAAAAACATGGGCTATAACCCATCGTTTTTGTCATTTCGTCATTTTTTTCAAATCTTCAAAAATGATGAAAAACGGGACGCTATAGTATGCCGTACGATATGGGCTACAGCCCACGGTCCAAAATGATGAGAAACGAGGCTAACTTTTTTTTTCAAAATTTCAAAAAACATGGGCTATAACCTTTCGTTTTTGTCATTTCGTCATTTTTTTCAAATCTTCAAAAATGATGAAAAGCTGCACGCTATAGTATGCCGTACGATATGGGCTATAGCCCACGGTCCAAAATGATGAGAAACGAGGCTAACTTTTTTTTTTCAAAATTTCAAAAAACATGGGCTATAACCTTTCGTTTTTGTCATTTCGTCATTTTTTTCAAATCTTCAAAAATGATGAAAAACGGCGCGCTATAGTATGCCGTACGATATGGGCTATAGCCCACGGTCCAAAATGATGAGAAACGAGGCTAACTTTTTTTTTCAAAATTTCAAAAAACATGGGCTATAACCTTTCGTTTTTGTCATTTCGTCATTTTTTTCAAATCTTCAAAAATGATGAAAAACGGTGCGCTATAGTATGCCGTACGATATGGGCTATAGCCCACGGTCCAAAATGATGAGAAACGAGGCTAACTTTTTTTTCCAAAATTTCAAAAAATATGGGCTATAACCCATCGTTTTTGTCATTTCGTCATTTTTTTCAAATCTTCAAAAATGATGAAAAACGGCGCGCTATAGTATGCCGTACGATATGGGCTATAGCCCACGGTCCAAAATGATGAGAAACGAGGCTAACTTTTTTTTTCAAAATTTCAAAAAACATGGGCTATAACCTTTCGTTTTTGTCATTTCGTCATTTTTTTCAAATCTTCAAAAATGATGAAAAACGGCGCGCTATAGTATGCCGTACGATATGGGCTATAGCCCACGGTCCAAAATGATGAGAAACGAGGCTAACTTTTTTTTTCAAAATTTCAAAAAACATGGGCTATAACCTTTCGTTTTTGTCATTTCGTCATTTTTTTCAAATCTTCAAAAATGATGAAAAACGGCGCGCTATAGTATGCCGTACGATATGGGCAATAGCCCATGGTCCAAAATGATGAGAAACGAGGCTAACTTTTTTTTTCAAAATTTCAAAAAACATGGGCTATAACCCATCGTTTTTGTCATTTCGTCATTTTTTTCAAATCTTCAAAAATGATGAAAAACGGCGCGCTATAGTATGCCGTACGATATGGGCTATAGCCCACGGTCCAAAATGATGAGAAACGAGGCTAACTTTTTTTTTCAAAACATGGGCTATAACCTTTCGTTTTTGTCATTTCGTCATTTTTTTCAAATCTTCAAAAATGATGAAAAACGGCGCGCTATAGTATGCCGTACGATATGGGCTATAGCCCATGGTCCAAAATGATGAGAAACGAGGCTAACTTTTTTTTTCAAAATTTCAAAAAACATGGGCTATAACCCATCGTTTTTGTCATTTCGTCATTTTTTTCAAATCTTCAAAAATGAAGAAAAACGGCGCGCTATAGTATGCCGTACGATATGGGCTATAGCCCACGGTCCAAAATGATGAGAAACGAGGCTAACTTTTTTTTTCAAATTTTCAAAAAACATGGGCTATAACCTTTCGTTTTTGTCATTTCGTCATTTTTTTCAAATCTTCAAAAATGATGAAAAACTGCGCGCTATAGTATGCCGTACGATATGGGCTATAGCCCACGGTCCAAAATGATGAGAAACGAGGCTAACTTTTTTTTTCAAAATTTCAAAAAAACATGGGCTATAACCTTTCGTTTTTGTCATTTCGTCATTTTTTCAAATCTTCAAAAATGATGAAAAACGGCGCGCTATAGTATGCCGTACGATATGGGCTATAGCCCACGGTCCAAAATGATGAGAAACGAGGCTAACTTTTTTTTTCAAAATTTCAAAAAACATGGGCTATAACCTTTCGTTTTTGTCATTTTGTCATTTTTTTCAAATCTTCAAAAATGATGAAAAACGGCGCGCTATAGTATGCCGTATGATATGGGCTATAGCCCACGGTCCAAAATGATGAGAAACGAGGCGAACTTTTTTTTTTCAAAATTTCAAAAAACATGGGCTATAACCTTTCGTTTTTGTCATTTCGTCATTTTTTTCAAATCTTCAAAAATGATGAAAAACTGCGCGCTATAGTATGCCGTACGATATGGGCTATAGCCCACGGTCCAAAATGATGAGAAACGAGGCTAACTTTTTTTTTCAAAATTTCAAAAAACATGGGCTATAACCCATCGTTTTTGTCATTTCGTCATTTTTTTCAAATCTTCAAAAATGATGAAAAACGGCGCGCTATAGTATGCCGTACGATATGGGCTATAGCCCACGGTCCAAAATGATGAGAAACGAGGCTAACTTTTTTTTTCAAAATTTCAAAAAACATGGGCTATAACCTTTCGTTTTTGTCATTTCGTCATTTTTTTCAAATCTTCAAAAATGATGAAAAACGGCGCGCTATAGTATGCCGTACGATATGGGCTATAGCCCACGGTCCAAAATGATGAGAAACGAGGTTAACTTTTTTTTTCAAAATTTCAAAAAACATGGGCTATAACCCATCGTTTTTGTCATTTCGTCATTTTTTTCAAATCTTCAAAAATGATGAAAAACGGCGCGCTATAGTATGCCGTACAATATGGGCTATAGCCCACGGTCCAAAATGATGAGAAACGAGGCTAACTTTTTTTTTCAAAATTTCAAAAAACATGGGCTATAACCTTTCGTTTTTGTCATTTCGTCATTTTTTTCAAATCTTCAAAAATGATGAAAAACGGCGCGCTATAGTATGCCGTACGATATGGGCAATAGCCCATGGTCCAAAATGATGAGAAACGAGGCTAACTTTTTTTTTCAAAATTTCAAAAAACATGGGCTATAACCCATCGTTTTTGTCATTTCGTCATTTTTTTCAAATCTTCAAAAATGATGAAAAACGGCGCGCTATAGTATGCCGTACAATATGGGCTATAGCCCACGGTCCAATATGATGAGAAACGAGGCTAACTTTTTTTTTCAAAATTTCAAAAAACATGGGCTATAACCCATCGTTTTTGTCATTTCGTCATTTTTTTCAAATCTTCAAAAATGATGAAAAACGGCGCGCTATAGTATGCCGTACGATATGGGCTATAGCCCACGGTCCAAAATGATGAGAAACGAGGCTAACTTTTTTTTTCAAAATTTCAAAAAACATGGGCTATAACCTTTCGTTTTTGTCATTTCGTCATTTTTTTCAAATCTTCAAAAATGATGAAAAACGGCGCGCTATAGTATGCCGTACGATATGGGCTATAGCCCATGGTCCAAAATGATGAGAAACGAGGCTAACTTTTTTTTTTTAAATTTCAAAAAACATGGGCTATAACCCATCGTTTTTGTCATTTCGTCATTTTTTTCAAATCTTCAAAAATGATGAAAAACTGCGCGCTATAGTGTGCCGTACGATATGGGCTATAGCCCACGGTCCAAAATGATGAGAAACGAAGCTAACTTTTTTTTTCAAAAATTCAAAAAACATGGGCTATAACCCATCGTTTTTGTCATTTCGTCATTTTTTTCAAATCTTCAAAAATGATGAAAAACGGCGCGCTATAGTATGCCGTACGATATGGGCTATAGCCCACGGTCCAAAATGATGAGAAACGAGGCTAACTTTTTTTTTCAAAATTTCAAAAAACATGGGCTATAACCTTTCGTTTTTGTCATTTTGTCATTTTTTTCAAATCTTCAAAAATGATGAAAAACGGCGCGCTATAGTATGCCGTACGATATGGGCTATAGCCCACAGTCCAAAATGATGAGAAACGAGGCTAACTTTTTTTTTCAAAATTTCAAAAAACATGGGCTATAACCTTTCGTTTTTGTCATTTCGTCATTTTTTTCAAATCTTCAAAAATGATGAAAAACGGCGCGCTATAGTATGCCGTACGATATGGGCTATAGCCCACAGTCCAAAATGATGAGAAACGAGGCTAACTTTTTTTTTCAAAATTTCAAAAAACATGGGCTATAACCTTTCGTTTTTGTCATTTCGTCATTTTTTTCAAATCTTCAAAAATGATGAAAAACGGCGCGCTATAGTATGCCGTACGATATGGGCTATAGCCCACGGTCCAAAATGATGAGAAACGAGGCTAACCTTTTTTTTCAAAATTTCAAAAAACATGGGCTATAACCTTTCGTTTTTGTCATTTCGTCATTTTTTTCAAATCTTCAAAAATGATGAAAAACGGCGCGCTATAGTATGCCGTACGATATGGGCTATAGCCCACGGTCCAAAATGATGAGAAACGAGGCTAACTTTTTTTTTCAAAATTTCAAAAAACATGGGCTATAACCTTTCGTTTTTGTCATTTCGTCATTTTTTTCAAATCTTCAAAAATGATGAAAAACGGCGCGCTATAGTATGCCGTACGATATGGGCTATAGCCCACGGTCCAAAATGATGAGAAACGAGGCTAACTTTTTTTTTCAAAATTTCAAAAAATATGGGCTATAACCCATCGTTTTTGTCATTTCGTCATTTTTTTCAAATCTTCAAAAATGATGAAAAACGGCGCGCTATAGTATGCCGTACGATATGGGCTATAGCCCACGGTCCAAAATGATGAGAAACGAGGCTAACTTTTTTTTTCAAAATTTCAAAAAACATGGGCTATAACCTTTCGTTTTTGTCATTTCGTCATTTTTTTCAAATCTTCAAAAATGATGAAAAACGGCGCGCTATAGTATGCCGTACGATATGGGCTATAGCCCACGGTCCAAAATGATGAGAAACGAGGCTAACTTTTTTTTTCAAAATTTCAAAAAACATGGGCTATAACCTTTCGTTTTTGTCATTTCGTCATTTTTTTCAAATCTTCAAAAATGATGAAAAACGGCGCGCTATAGTATGCCGTACGATATGGGCAATAGCCCATGGTCCAAAATGATGAGAAACGAGGCTAACTTTTTTTTTCAAAATTTCAAAAAACATGGGCTATAACCCATCGTTTTTGTCATTTCGTCATTTTTTTCAAATCTTCAAAAATGATGAAAAACGGCGCGCTATAGTATGCCGTACGATATGGGCTATAGCCCACGGTCCAAAATGATGAGAAACGAGGCTAACTTTTTTTTTCAAAATTTCAAAAAACATGGGCTATAACCTTTCGTTTTTGTCATTTCGTCATTTTTTTCAAATCTTCAAAAATGATGAAAAACGGCGCGCTATAGTATGCCGTACGATATGGGCTATAGCCCACGGTCCAAAATGATGAGAAACGAGGCTAACTTTTTTTTTCAAAATTTCAAAAAATATGGGCTATAACCCATCGTTTTTGTCATTTCGTCATTTTTTTCAAATCTTCAAAAATGATGAAAAACGGCGCGCTATAGTATGCCGTACGATATGGGCTATAGCCCACGGTCCAAAATGATGAGAAACGAGGCTAACTTTTTTTTTCAAAATTTCAAAAAACATGGGCTATAACCTTTCGTTTTTGTCATTTCGTCATTTTTTTCAAATCTTCAAAAATGATGAAAAACTGCGCGCTATAGTATGCCGTACGATATGGGCTATAGCCCACGGTCCAAAATGATGAGAAACGAGGCTAACTTTTTTTTTCAAAATTTCAAAAAACATGGGCTATAACCTTTCGTTTTTGTCATTTCGTCATTTTTTTCAAATCTTCAAAAATGATGAAAAACGGCGCGCTATAGTATGCCGTACGATATGGGCTATAGCCCACGGTCCAAAATGATGAGAAACGAGGCTAACTTTTTTTTTCAAAATTTCAAAAAACATGGGCTATAACCTTTCGTTTTTGTCATTTCGTCATTTTTTTCAAATCTTCAAAAATGATGAAAAACGGCGCGCTATAGTATGCCGTACGATATGGGCAATAGCCCATGGTCCAAAATGATGAGAAACGACGCTAACTTTTTTTTTCAAAATTTCAAAAAACATGGGCTATAACCCATCGTTTTTGTCATTTCGTCATTTTTTTCAAATCTTCAAAAATGATGAAAAACGGCGCGCTATAGTATGCCGTACGATATGGGCTATAGCCCACGGTCCAAAATGATGAGAAACGAGGCTAACTTTTTTTTTCAAAATTTCAAAAAACATGGGCTATAACCTTTCGTTTTTGTCATTTCGTCATTTTTTTCAAATCTTCAAAAATGATGAAAAACGGCGCGCTATAGTATGCCGTACGATATGGGCTATAGCCCACGGTCCAAAATGATGAGAAACGAGGCTAACTTTTTTTTTCAAAATTTAAAAAAACATGGGCTATAACCTTTCGTTTTTGTCATTTCGTCATTTTTTTCAAATCTTCAAAAATGATGAAAAACGGCGCGCTATAGTATGCCGTACGATATGGGCAATAGCCCATGGTCCAAAATGATGAGAAACGAGGCTAACTTTTTTTTTCAAAATTTCAAAAAACATGGGCTATAACCCATCGTTTTTGTCATTTCGTCATTTTTTTCAAATCTTCAAAAATGATGAAAAACGGCGCGCTATAGTATGCCGTACGATATGGGCTATAGCCCACGGTCCAAAATGATGAGAAACGAGGCTAACTTTTTTTTTCAAAATTTCAAAAAACATGGGCTATAACCTTTCGTTTTTGTCATTTCGTCATTTTTTTCAAATCTTCAAAAATGATGAAAAACGGCGCGCTATAGTATGCCGTACGATATGGGCTATAGCCCATGGTCCAAAATGATGAGAAACGAGGCTAACTTTTTTTTCCAAAATTTCAAAAAACATGGGCTATAACCCATCGTTTTTGTCATTTCGTCATTTTTTTCAAATCTTCAAAAATGATGAAAAACGGCGCGCTATAGTATGCCGTACGATATGGGCTATAGCCCACGGTCCAAAATGATGAGAAACGAGGCTAACTTTTTTTTTCAAAATTTAAAAAAACATGGGCTATAACCTTTCGTTTTTGTCATTTCGTCATTTTTTTCAAATCTTCAAAAATGATGAAAAACGGCGCGCTATAGTATGCCGTACGATATGGGCTATAGCCCACGGTCCAAAATGATGAGAAACGAGGCTAACTTTTTTTTTCAAAATTTCAAAAAACATGGGCTATAACCTTTCGTTTTTGTCATTTTGTCATTTTTTTCAAATCTTCAAAAATGATGAAAAACGGCGCGCTATAGTATGCCGTATGATATGGGCCCACGGTCCAAAATGATGAGAAACCAGGCTAACTTTTTTTTTCAAAATTTCAAAAAACATGGGCTATAACCTTTCGTTTTTGTCATTTCGTCATTTTTTTCAAATCTTCAAAAATGATGAAAAACTGCGCGCTATAGTATGCCGTACGATATGGGCTATAGCCCACGGTCCAAAATGATGAGAAACGAGGCTAACTTTTTTTTTCAAAATTTCAAAAAACATGGGCTATAACCCATCGTTTTTGTCATTTCGTCATTTTTTTCAAATCTTCAAAAATGATGAAAAACGGCGCGCTATAGTATGCCGTACGATATGGGCTATAGCCCACGGTCCAAAATGATGAGAAACGAGGCTAACTTTTTTTTTCAAAATTTCAAAAAACATGGGCTATAACCTTTCGTTTTTGTCATTTCGTCATTTTTTTCAAATCTTCAAAAATGATGAAAAACGGCGCGCTATAGTATGCCGTACGATATGGGCTATAGCCCACGGTCCAAAATGATGAGAAACGAGGCTAACTTTTTTTTTCAAAATTTCAAAAAATATGGGCTATAACCCATCGTTTTTGTCATTTCGTCATTTTTTTCAAATCTTCAAAAATGATGAAAAACGGCGCGCTATAGTATGCCGTACGATATGGGCTATAGCCCACGGTCCAAAATGATGAGAAACGAGGCTAACTTTTTTTTTCAAAATTTCAAAAAACATGGGCTATAACCTTTCGTTTTTGTCATTTCGTCATTTTTTTCAAATCTTCAAAAATGATGAAAAACGGCGCGCTATAGTATGCCGTACGATATGGGCTATAGCCCACGGTCCAAAATGATGAGAAACGAGGCTAACTTTTTTTTTCAAAATTTCAAAAAACATGGGCTATAACCTTTCGTTTTTGTCATTTCGTCATTTTTTTCAAATCTTCAAAAATGATGAAAAACGGCGCGCTATAGTATGCCGTACGATATGGGCAATAGCCCATGGTCCAAAATGATGAGAAACGACGCTAACTTTTTTTTTCAAAATTTCAAAAAACATGGGCTATAACCCATCGTTTTTGTCATTTCGTCATTTTTTTCAAATCTTCAAAAATGATGAAAAACGGCGCGCTATAGTATGCCGTACGATATGGGCTATAGCCCACGGTCCAAAATGATGAGAAACGAGGCTAACTTTTTTTTTCAAAATTTCAAAAAACATGGGCTATAACCTTTCGTTGTTGTCATTTCGTCATTTTTTTCAAATCTTCAAAAATGATGAAAAACGGCGCGCTATAGTATGCCGTACGATATGGGCTATAGCCCACGGTCAAAAATGATGAGAAACGAGGCTAACTTTTTTTTTCAAAATTTCAAAAAACATGGGCTATAACCCATCGTTTTTGTCATTTCGTCATTTTTTTCAAATCTTCAAAAATGATGAAAAACGGGACGCTATAGTATGCCGTACGATATGGGCTATAGCCCACGGTCCAAAATGATGAGAAACGAGGCTAACTTTTTTTTTCAAAATTTCAAAAAACATGGGCTATAACCTTTCGTTTTTGTCATTTCGTCATTTTTTTCAAATCTTCAAAAATGATGAAAAGCTGCACGCTATAGTATGCCGTACGATATGGGCTATAGCCCACGGTCCAAAATGATGAGAAACGAGGCTAACTTTTTTTTTTCAAAATTTCAAAAAACATGGGCTATAACCCATCGTTTTTGTCATTTCGTCATTTTTTTCAAATCTTCAAAAATGATGAAAAACGGCGCGCTATAGTATGCCGTACGATATGGGCTATAGCCCACGGTCCAAAATGATGAGAAACGAGGCTAACTTTTTTTTTCAAAATTTCAAAAAACATGGGCTATAACCTTTCGTTTTTGTCATTTCGTCATTTTTTTCAAATCTTCAAAAATGATGAAAAACGGCGCGCTATAGTATGCCGTACGATATGGGCAATAGCCCATGGTCCAAAATGATGAGAAACGACGCTAACTTTTTTTTTCAAAATTTCAAAAAACATGGGCTATAACCCATCGTTTTTGTCATTTCGTCATTTTTTTCAAATCTTCAAAAATGATGAAAAACGGCGCGCTATAGTATGCCGTACGATATGGGCTATAGCCCACGGTCCAAAATGATGAGAAACGAGGCTAACTTTTTTTTTCAAAATTTCAAAAAACATGGGCTATAACCTTTCGTTTTTGTCATTTCGTCATTTTTTTCAAATCTTCAAAAATGATGAAAAACGGCGCGCTATAGTATGCCGTACGATATGGGCAATAGCCCACGGTCCAAAATGATGAGAAACGAGGCTAACTTTTTTTTTCAAAATTTCAAAAAACATGGGCTATAACCTTTCGTTTTTGTCATTTCGTCATTTTTTTCAAATCTTCAAAAATGATGAAAAACGGCGCGCTATAGTATGCCGTACGATATGGGCTATAGCCCACGGTCCAAAATGATGAGAAACGAGGCTAACTTTTTTTTGCAAAATTTCAAAAAACATGGGCTATAACCTTTCGTTTTTGTCATTTCGTCATTTTTTTCAAATCTTCAAAAATGATGAAAAACGGCGCGCTATAGTATGCCGTACGATATGGGCAATAGCCCATGGTCCAAAATGATGAGAAACGAGGCTAACTTTCTTTTTCAAAATTTCAAAAAACATGGGCTATAACCCATCGTTTTTGTCATTTCGTCATTTTTTTCAAATCTTCAAAAATGATGAAAAACGGCGCGCTATAGTATGCCGTACGATATGGGCTATAGCCCACGGTCCAAAATGATGAGAAACGAGGCTAACTTTTTTTTTCAAAATTTCAAAAAACATGGGCTATAACCTTTCGTTTTTGTCATTTCGTCATTTTTTTCAAATCTTCAAAAATGATGAAAAACGGCGCGCTATAGTATGCCGTACGATATGGGCTATAGCCCATGGTCCAAAATGATGAGAAACGAGGCTAACTTTTTTTTTTCAAAATTTCAAAAAACATGGGCTATAACCCATCGTTTTTGTCATTTCGTCATTTTTTTCAAATCTTCAAAAATGAAGAAAAACGGCGCGCTATAGTATGCCGTACGATATGGGCTATAGCCCACGGTCCAAAATGATGAGAAACGAGGCTAACTTTTTTTTTCAAATTTTCAAAAAACATGGGCTATAACCTTTCGTTTTTGTCATTTCGTCATTTTTTTCAAATCTTCAAAAATGATGAAAAACGGCGCGCTATAGTATGCCGTATGATATGGGCTATAGCCCACGGTCCAAAATGATGAGAAACGAGGCTAACTTTTTTTTTTCAAAATTTCAAAAAACATGGGCTATAACCTTTCGTTTTTGTCATTTCGTCATTTTTTTCAAATCTTCAAAAATGATGAAAAACGGCGCGCTATAGTATGCCGTACGATATGGGCTATAGCCCACGGTCCAAAATGATGAGAAACGAGGCTAACTTTTTTTTTCAAAATTTCAAAAAACATGGGCTATAACCTTTCGTTTTTGTCATTTCGTCATTTTTTTCAAATCTTCAAAAATGATGAAAAACGGCGCGCTATAGTATGCCGTACGATATGGGCTATAGCCCACGGTCCAAAATGATGAGAAACGAGGCTAACTTTTTTTTTCAAAATTTCAAAAAACATGGGCTATAACCTTTCGTTGTTGTCATTTCGTCATTTTTTTCAAATCTTCAAAAATGATGAAAAACGGCGCGCTATAGTATGCCGTACGATATGGGCTATAGCCCACGGTCAAAAATGATGAGAAACGAGGCTAACTTTTTTTTTCAAAATTTCAAAAAACATGGGCTATAACCCATCGTTTTTGTCATTTCGTCATTTTTTTCAAATCTTCAAAAATGATGAAAAACGGGACGCTATAGTATGCCGTACGATATGGGCTATAGCCCACGGTCCAAAATGATGAGAAACGAGGCTAACTTTTTTTTTCAAAATTTCAAAAAACATGGGCTATAACCTTTCGTTTTTGTCATTTCGTCATTTTTTTCAAATCTTCAAAAATGATGAAAAGCTGCACGCTATAGTATGCCGTACGATATGGGCTATAGCCCACGGTCCAAAATGATGAGAAACGAGGCTAACTTTTTTTTTTCAAAATTTCAAAAAACATGGGCTATAACCCATCGTTTTTGTCATTTCGTCATTTTTTTCAAATCTTCAAAAATGATGAAAAACGGCGCGCTATAGTATGCCGTACGATATGGGCTATAGCCCACGGTCCAAAATGATGAGAAACGAGGCTAACTTTTTTTTTCAAAATTTCAAAAAACATGGGCTATAACCTTTCGTTTTTGTCATTTCGTCATTTTTTTCAAATCTTCAAAAATGATGAAAAACGGCGCGCTATAGTATGCCGTACGATATGGGCAATAGCCCATGGTCCAAAATGATGAGAAACGACGCTAACTTTTTTTTTCAAAATTTCAAAAAACATGGGCTATAACCCATCGTTTTTGTCATTTCGTCATTTTTTTCAAATCTTCAAAAATGATGAAAAACGGCGCGCTATAGTATGCCGTACGATATGGGCTATAGCCCACGGTCCAAAATGATGAGAAACGAGGCTAACTTTTTTTTTCAAAATTTCAAAAAACATGGGCTATAACCTTTCGTTTTTGTCATTTCGTCATTTTTTTCAAATCTTCAAAAATGATGAAAAACGGCGCGCTATAGTATGCCGTACGATATGGGCAATAGCCCACGGTCCAAAATGATGAGAAACGAGGCTAACTTTTTTTTTCAAAATTTCAAAAAACATGGGCTATAACCTTTCGTTTTTGTCATTTCGTCATTTTTTTCAAATCTTCAAAAATGATGAAAAACGGCGCGCTATAGTATGCCGTACGATATGGGCTATAGCCCACGGTCCAAAATGATGAGAAACGAGGCTAACTTTTTTTTGCAAAATTTCAAAAAACATGGGCTATAACCTTTCGTTTTTGTCATTTCGTCATTTTTTTCAAATCTTCAAAAATGATGAAAAACGGCGCGCTATAGTATGCCGTACGATATGGGCAATAGCCCATGGTCCAAAATGATGAGAAACGAGGCTAACTTTCTTTTTCAAAATTTCAAAAAACATGGGCTATAACCCATCGTTTTTGTCATTTCGTCATTTTTTTCAAATCTTCAAAAATGATGAAAAACGGCGCGCTATAGTATGCCGTACGATATGGGCTATAGCCCACGGTCCAAAATGATGAGAAACGAGGCTAACTTTTTTTTTCAAAATTTCAAAAAACATGGGCTATAACCTTTCGTTTTTGTCATTTCGTCATTTTTTTCAAATCTTCAAAAATGATGAAAAACGGCGCGCTATAGTATGCCGTACGATATGGGCTATAGCCCATGGTCCAAAATGATGAGAAACGAGGCTAACTTTTTTTTTTCAAAATTTCAAAAAACATGGGCTATAACCCATCGTTTTTGTCATTTCGTCATTTTTTTCAAATCTTCAAAAATGAAGAAAAACGGCGCGCTATAGTATGCCGTACGATATGGGCTATAGCCCACGGTCCAAAATGATGAGAAACGAGGCTAACTTTTTTTTTCAAATTTTCAAAAAACATGGGCTATAACCTTTCGTTTTTGTCATTTCGTCATTTTTTTCAAATCTTCAAAAATGATGAAAAACGGCGCGCTATAGTATGCCGTATGATATGGGCTATAGCCCACGGTCCAAAATGATGAGAAACGAGGCTAACTTTTTTTTTTCAAAATTTCAAAAAACATGGGCTATAACCTTTCGTTTTTGTCATTTCGTCATTTTTTTCAAATCTTCAAAAATGATGAAAAACGGCGCGCTATAGTATGCCGTACGATATGGGCTATAGCCCACGGTCCAAAATGATGAGAAACGAGGCTAACTTTTTTTTTCAAAATTTCAAAAAACATGGGCTATAACCTTTCGTTTTTGTCATTTCGTCATTTTTTTCAAATCTTCAAAAATGATGAAAAACGGCGCGCTATAGTATGCCGTACGATATGGGCTATAGCCCACGGTCCAAAATGATGAGAAACGAGGCTAACTTTTTTTTTCAAAATTTCAAAAAACATGGGCTATAACCCATCGTTTTTGTCATTTCGTCATTTTTTTCAAATCTTCAAAAATGATGAAAAACGGCGCGCTATAGTATGCCGTACGATATGGGCTATAGCCCACGGTCCAAAATGATGAGAAACGAGGCTAACTTTTTTTTTCAAAATTTCAAAAAACATGGGCTATAACCTTTCGTTTTTGTCATTTCGTCATTTTTTTCAAATCTTCAAAAATGATGAAAAACGGCGCGCTATAGTATGCCGTACGATATGGGCTATAGCCCACGGTCCAAAATGATGAGAAACGAGGCTAACTTTTTTTTTCAAAATTTCAAAAAACATGGGCTATAACCTTTCGTTTTTGTCATTTCGTCATTTTTTTCAAATCTTCAAAAATGATGAAAAACGGCGCGCTATAGTATGCCGTACGATATGGGCAATAGCCCATGGTCCAAAATGATGAGAAACGAGGCTAACTTTTTTTTTCAAAATTTCAAAAAACATGGGCTATAACCTTTCGTTTTTGTCATTTCGTCATTTTTTTCAAATCTTCAAAAATGATGAAAAACTGCGCGCTATAGTATGCCGTACGATATGGGCTATAGCCCACGGTCCAAAATGATGAGAAACGAGGCTAACTTTTTTTTTCAAAATTTCAAAAAACATGGGCTATAACCCATCGTTTTTGTCATTTCGTCATTTTTTTCAAATCTTCAAAAATGATGAAAAACGGCGCGCTACAGTATGCCGTACGATATGGGCTATAGCCCACGGTCCAAAATGATGAGAAACGAGGCTAACTTTTTTTTTCAAAATTTCAAAAAACATGGGCTATAACCTTTCGTTTTTGTCATTTCGTCATTTTTTTCAAATCTTCAAAAATGATGAAAAACGGCGGGCTATAGTATGCCGTACGATAATGGGCTATAGCCCACGGTCCAAAATGATGAGAAACGAGGCTAACTTTTTTTTTCAAAATTTCAAAAAACATGGGCTATAACCTTTCGTTTTTGTCATTTCGTCATTTTTTAAAAATCTTCAAAAATGATGAAAAACGGCGCGCTATAGTATGCCGTACGATATGGGCTATAGCCCACGGTCCAAAATGATGAGAAACGAGGCTAACTTTTTTTTTCAAAATTTCAAAAAACATGGGCTATAACCTTTCGTTTTTGTCATTTCGTCATTTTTTTCAAATCTTCAAAAATGATGAAAAACTGCGCGCTATAGTATGCCGTACGATATGGGCTATAGCCCACGGTCCAAAATGATGAGAAACGAGGCTAACTTTTTTTTTCAAAATTTCAAAAAACATGGGATATAACCCATCGTTTTTGTCATTTCGTCATTTTTTTCAAATCTTCAAAAATGATGAAAAACGGCGCGCTATAGTATGCCGTACGATATGGGCTATAGCCCACGGTCCAAAATGATGAGAAACGAGGCTAACTTTTTTTTTCAAAATTTCAAAAAACATGGGCTATAACCTTTCGTTTTTGTCATTTCGTCATTTTTTTCAAATCTTCAAAAATGATGAAAAACGGCGCGCTATAGTATGCCGTACGATATGGGCTATAGCCCACGGTCCAAAATGATGAGAAACGAGGCTAACTTTTTTTTTCAAAATTTCAAAAAACATGGGCTATAACCTTTCGTTTTTGTCATTTCGTCATTTTTTTCAAATCTTCAAAAATGATGAAAAACTGCGCGCTATAGTATGCCGTACGATATGGGCTATAGCCCACGGTCCAAAATGATGAGAAACGAGGCTAACTTTTTTTTTCAAAATTTCAAAAAACATGGGCTATAACCTTTCGTTTTTGTCATTTTGTCATTTTTTTCAAATCTTCAAAAATGATGAAAAACGGCGCGCTATAGTATGCCGTACGATATGGGCTATAGCCCACGGTCCAAAATGATGAGAAACGAGGCTAACTTTTTTTTTCAAAATTTCAAAAAACATGGGCTATAACCCATCGTTTTTGTCATTTCGTCATTTTTTTCAAATCTTCAAAAATGATGAAAAACGGCGCGCTATAGTATGCCGTACGATATGGGCTATAGCCCACGGTCCAAAATGATTAGAAACGAGGCTAACTTTTTTTTTCAAAATTTCAAAAAACATGGGCTATAACCTTTCGTTTTTGTCATTTCGTCATTTTTTTCAAATCTTCAAAAATGATGAAAAACGGCGCGCTATAGTATGCCGTACGATATGGGCTATAGCCCACGGTCCAAAATGATGAGAAACGAGGCTAACTTTTTTTTTCAAAATTTCAAAAAACATGGGCTATAACCTTTCGTTTTTGTCATTTCGTCATTTTTTTCAAATCTTCAAAAATGATGAAAAACGGCGCGCTATAGTATGCCGTACGATATGGGCAATAGCCCATGGTCCAAAATGATGAGAAACGAGGCTAACTTTTTTTTTCAAAATTTCAAAAAACATGGGCTATAACCTTTCGTTTTTGTCATTTCGTCATTTTTTTCAAATCTTCAAAAATGATGAAAAACGGCGCGCTATAGTATGCCGTACGATATGGGCTATAGCCCACGTCATTTCGTCATTTTTTTCAAATCTTCAAAAATGATGAAAAACTGCGCGCTATAGTATGCCGTACGATATGGGCTATAGCCCACGGTCCAAAATGATGAGAAACGAGGCTAACTTTTTTTTTCAAAATTTCAAAAAACATGGGCTATAACCCATCGTTTTTGTCATTTCGTCATTTTTTTCAAATCTTCAAAAATGATGAAAAACGGCGCGCTATAGTATGCCGTACGATATGGGCTATAGCCCACGGTCCAAAATGATGAGAAACGAGGCTAACTTTTTTTTTCAAAATTTCAAAAAACATGGGCTATAACCTTTCGTTTTTGTCATTTCGTCATTTTTTTCAAATCTTCAAAAATGATGAAAAACGGCGGGCTATAGTATGCCGTACGATAATGGGCTATAGCCCACGGTCCAAAATGATGAGAAACGAGGCTAACTTTTTTTTTCAAAATTTCAAAAAACATGGGCTATAACCTTTCGTTTTTGTCATTTCGTCATTTTTTAAAAATCTTCAAAAATGATGAAAAACGGCGCGCTATAGTATGCCGTACGATATGGGCTATAGCCCACGGTCCAAAATGATGAGAAACGAGGCTAACTTTTTTTTTCAAAATTTCAAAAAACATGGGCTATAACCTTTCGTTTTTGTCATTTCGTCATTTTTTTCAAATCTTCAAAAATGATGAAAAACTGCGCGCTATAGTATGCCGTACGATATGGGCTATAGCCCACGGTCCAAAATGATGAGAAACGAGGCTAACTTTTTTTTTCAAAATTTCAAAAAACATGGGATACTATAACCCATCGTTTTTGTCATTTCGTCATTTTTTTCAAATCTTCAAAAATGATGAAAAACGGCGCGCTATAGTATGCCGTACGATATGGGCTATAGCCCACGGTCCAAAATGATGAGAAACGAGGCTAACTTTTTTTTTCAAAATTTCAAAAAACATGGGCTATAACCTTTCGTTTTTGTCATTTCGTCATTTTTTTCAAATCTTCAAAAATGATGAAAAACGGCGCGCTATAGTATGCCGTACGATATGGGCTATAGCCCACGGTCCAAAATGATGAGAAACGAGGCTAACTTTTTTTTTCAAAATTTCAAAAAACATGGGCTATAACCTTTCGTTTTTGTCATTTCGTCATTTTTTTCAAATCTTCAAAAATGATGAAAAACGGCGCGCTATAGTATGCCGTACGATATGGGCAATAGCCCATGGTCCAAAATGATGAGAAACGAGGCTAACTTTTTTTTTCAAAATTTCAAAAAACATGGGCTATAACCCATCGTTTTTGTCATTTCGTCATTTTTTTCAAATCTTCAAAAATGACGAAAAACGGCGCGCTATAGTATGCCGTACGATATGGGCTATAGCCCACGGTCCAAAATGATGAGAAACGAGGCTAACTTTTTTTTTCAAAATTTCAAAAAACATGGGCTATAACCCATCGTTTTTGTCATTTCGTCATTTTTTTCAAATCTTCAAAAATGATGAAAAACGGCGCGCTATAGTATGCCGTACGATATGGGCTATAGCCCACGGTCCAAAATGATGAGAAACGAGGCTAACTTTTTTTTTCAAAATTTCAAAAAACATGGGCCATCGTTTTTGTCATTTCGTCATTTTTTTCAAATCTTCAAAAATGATGAAAAACGGCGCGCTATAGTATGCCGTACGATATGGGCTATAGCCCACGGTCCAAAATGATGAGAAACGAGGCTAACTTTTTTTTTCAAAATTTCAAAAAACATGGGCTATAACCTTTCGTTTTTGTCATTTCGTCATTTTTTTCAAATCTTCAAAAATGATGAAAAACGGCGCGCTATAGTATGCCGTACGATATGGGCTATAGCCCACGGTCCAAAATGATGAGAAACGAGGCTAACTTTTTTTTTCAAAATTTCAAAAAACATGGGCTATAACCTTTCGTTTTTGTCATTTCGTCATTTTTTTCAAATCTTCAAAAATGATGAAAAACGGCGCGCTATAGTATGCCGTACGATATGGGCTATAGCCCACGGTCCAAAATGATGAGAAACGAGGCTAACTTTTTTTTTCAAAATTTCAAAAAACATGGGCTATAACCTTTCGTTTTTGTCATTTCGTCATTTTTTTCAAATCTTCAAAAATGATGAAAAACGGCGCGCTATAGTATGCCGTACGATATGGGCAATAGCCCATGGTCCAAAATGATGAGAAACGAGGCTAACTTTTTTTTTCAAAATTTCAAAAAACATGGGCTATAACCCATCGTTTTTGTCATTTCGTCATTTTTTTCAAATCTTCAAAAATGACGAAAAACGGCGCGCTATAGTATGCCGTACGATATGGGCTATAGCCCACGGTCCAAAATGATGAGAAACGAGGCTAACTTTTTTTTTCAAAATTTCAAAAAACATGGGCTATAACCCATCGTTTTTGTCATTTCGTCATTTTTTTCAAATCTTCAAAAATGATGAAAAACGGCGCGCTATAGTATGCCGTACGATATGGGCTATAGCCCACGGTCCAAAATGATGAGAAACGAGGCTAACTTTTTTTTTCAAAATTTCAAAAAACATGGGCCATCGTTTTTGTCATTTCGTCATTTTTTTCAAATCTTCAAAAATGATGAAAAACGGCGCGCTATAGTATGCCGTACGATATGGGCTATAGCCCACGGTCCAAAATGATGAGAAACGAGGCTAACTTTTTTTTTCAAAATTTCAAAAAACATGGGCTATAACCTTTCGTTTTTGTCATTTCGTCATTTTTTTCAAATCTTCAAAAATGATGAAAAACGGCGCGCTATAGTATGCCGTACGATATGGGCTATAGCCCACGGTCCAAAATGATGAGAAACGAGGCTAACTTTTTTTTTCAAAATTTCAAAAAACATGGGCTATAACCTTTCGTTTTTGTCATTTCGTCATTTTTTTCAAATCTTCAAAAATGATGAAAAACGGCGCGCTATAGTATGCCGTACGATATGGGCAATAGCCCATGGTCCAAAATGATGAGAAACGAGGCTAACTTTTTTTTTCAAAATTTCAAAAAACATGGGCTATAACCCATCGTTTTTGTCATTTCGTCATTTTTTTCAAATCTTCAAAAATGACGAAAAACGGCGCGCTATAGTATGCCGTACGATATGGGCTATAGCCCACGGTCCAAAATGATGAGAAACGAGGCTAACTTTTTTTTTCAAAATTTCAAAAAACATGGGCTATAACCCATCGTTTTTGTCATTTCGTCATTTTTTTCAAATCTTCAAAAATGATGAAAAACGGCGCGCTATAGTATGCCGTACGATATGGGCTATAGCCCACGGTCCAAAATGATGAGAAACGAGGCTAACTTTTTTTTTCAAAATTTCAAAAAACATGGGCTATAACCTTTCGTTTTTGTCATTTCGTCATTTTTTTCAAATCTTCAAAAATGATGAAAAACTGCGCGCTATAGTATGCCGTACGATATGGGCTATAGCCCACGGTCCAAAATGATGAGAAACGAGGCTAACTTTTTTTTTCAAAATTTCAAAAAACATGGGCTATAACCTTTCGTTTTTGTCATTTTGTCATTTTTTTCAAATCTTCAAAAATGATGAAAAACGGCGCGCTATAGTATGCCGTACGATATGGGCTATAGCCCACGGTCCAAAATGATGAGAAACGAGGCTAACTTTTTTTTTCAAAATTTCAAAAAACATGGGCTATAACCTTTCGTTTTTGTCATTTCGTCATTTTTTTCAAATCTTCAAAAATGATGAAAAACGGCGCGCTATAGTATGCCGTACGATATGGGCTATAGCCCACGGTCCAAAATGATGAGAAACGAGGCTAACTTTTTTTTTCAAAATTTCAAAAAACATGGGCTATAACCTTTCGTTTTGTCATTTCGTCATTTTTTTCAAATCTTCAAAAATGATGAAAAACTGCGCGCTATAGTATGCCGTACGATATGGGCTATAGCCCACAGTCCAAAATGATGAGAAACGAGGCTAAATTTTTTTTTCAACATTTTAAAAAACATGGGCTATAACCCATCGTTTTTGTCATTTCGTCATTTTTTTCAAATCTTCAAAAATGATGAAAAACGGCGCGCTATAGTATGCCGTACGATATGGGCTATAGCCCACGGTCTAAAATGATGAGAAACGAGGCTAACTTTTTTTTTCAAAATTTCAAAAAACATGGGCTATAACCTTTCGTTTTTGTCATTTCGTCATTTTTTTCAAATCTTCAAAAATGATGAAAAACGGCGCGCTATAGTATGCCGTACGATATGGGCTATAGCCCATGGTCCAAAATGATGAGAAACGAGGCTAACTTTTTTTTTCAAAATTTCAAAAAACATGGGCTATAACCCATCGTTTTTGTCATTTCGTCATTTTTTTCAAATCTTCAAAAATGATGAAAAACGGCGCGCTATAGTATGCCGTACGATATGGGCTATAGCCCACGGTCCAAAATGATGAGAAACGAGGCTAACTTTTTTTTTCAAAATTTCAAAAAACATGGGCTATAACCTTTCGTTTTTGTCATTTCGTCATTTTTTTCAAATCTTCAAAAATGATGAAAAACGGCGCGCTATAGTATGCCGTACGATATGGGCTATAGCCCACGGTCCAAAATGATGAGAAACGAGGCTAACTTTTTTTTTCAAAATTTCAAAAAACATGGGCTATAACCTTTCGTTTTTGTCATTTCGTCATTTTTTTCAAATCTTCAAAAATGATGAAAAACTGCGCGCTATAGTATGCCGTACGATATGGGCTATAGCCCACGGTCCAAAATGATGAGAAACGAGGCTAACTTTTTTTTTCAAAATTTCAAAAAACATGGGCTATAACCCATCGTTTTTTTTCATTTCGTCATTTTTTTCAAATCTTCAAAAATGATGAAAAACGGCGCGCTATAGTATGCCGTACGATATGGGCTATAGCCCATGGTCCAAAATGATGAGAAACGAGGATAACTTTTTTTTTCAAAATTTCAAAAAACATGGGCTATAACCTTTCGTTTTTGTCATTTCGTCATTTTTTTCAAATCTTCAAAAATGATGAAAAACGGCGCGCTATAGTATGCCGTACGATATGGGCTATAGCCCACGGTCCAAAATGATGAGAAACGAGGCTAACTTTTTTTTTCAAAATTTTAAAAAACATGGGCTATAACCTTTCGTTTTTGTCATTTCGTCATTTTTTTCAAATCTTCAAAAATGATGAAAAACGGCGCGCTATAGTATGCCGTACGATATGGGCTATAGCCCACGGTCCAAAATGATGAGAAACGAGGCTAACTTTTTTTTTCAAAATTTTAAAAAACATGGGCTATAACCCATCGTTTTTGTCATTTCGTCATTTTTTTCAAATCTTCAAAAATGATGAAAAACGGCGCGCTATAGTATGCCGTACGATATGGGCTATAGCCCACGGTCCAAAATGATGAGAAACGAGGCTAACTTTTTTTTTCAAAATTTCAAAAAACATGGGCTATAACCTTTCGTTTTTGTCATTTCGTCATTTTTTTCAAATCTTCAAAAATGATGAAAAATGCCGTACGATATGGGCTATAGCCCACGGTCCAAAATGATGAGAAACGAGGCTAACTTTTTTTTTCAAAATTTCAAAAAACATGGGCTATAACCTTTCGTTTTTGTCATTTCGTCATTTTTTTCAAATCTTCAAAAATGATGAAAAACGGCGCGCTATAGTATGCCGTACGATATGGGCTATAGCCCATGGTCCAAAATGATGAGAAACGAGGCTAACTTTTTTTTTCAAAATTTCAAAAAACATGGGCTATAACCCATCGTTTTTGTCATTTTGTCATTTTTTTCAAATCTTCAAAAATGATGAAAAACGGCGCGCTATAGTATGCCGTACGATATGGGCTATAGCCCACGGTCCAAAATGATGAGAAACGAGGCTAACTTTTTTTTTCAAAATTTAAAAAAACATGGGCTATAACCTTTCGTTTTTGTCATTTCGTCATTTTTTTCAAATCTTCAAAAATGATGAAAAACTGCGCGCTATAGTATGCCGTACTAAATGGGCTATCGTGGATAGTCCATAATATTAGGAATATTATGAATCTTTCACAGACTTTCATACTAGGCTGAGGAGTATATCCCACCCTTTTCACATTAATGACACCTATTGTGACCTTTAGGCTATATGCCCAACTATGTCAAATCACTCAGCCTGAAGCAATGTTCACACCCTGTATTCATGTTCTACTGTAAAACTGCTTAAGTAGCCTAGTGAAAATGTACAAACTCTGTCTTTAGCTGACTGGCCACTGAGGTGGTCAGCCAGGTCAGGTCAGTCCATGCTCTCATGGGCCACCATGTCCGCGGGAAGCTCTGCTGTTTTTGTAAACTTTGAATGAATACAACACCGTACCACGATGAGACCGTCATCTCTCTCTGCCTGCTTTTCTTCTCCATACTTCTCTGGTTTGGTTAGTAGCTTAAAGTTGTGTTTAATTATGCTATTTTAATATATATAACAAGGACAAGTAATCTGTGCAGCTGAAGCAAAATTCGAAGAGTGATGGAGAGGGTCAGGGAGATGGCTTAATGACCTACATAAATAAAACAAACAATTCAAGTGGATCCATAATGTAATCCAGACTATGTATGAAATTTGTAGGCACAAAACGTTTCTCAAAATAATGTTTTCCTCCTTAAATTATACACACATTCTCTGTCCTTAAATACATTTTTAATGTTCCATATTAAGTAAATTATTCTTTGCTTTGTACATTAATACTGATTAATACTTTGTAAAAAAATACTGAAATGGCCTACCCTCTTACCATTTTAAATGAGGGTAGGCCTATATAACTAACTTTTGAGTGAAAAGGGGGTAGGTATTTATAAGAATGTATTCTTCTTCCTGCTCTTTTTCGTCATGGGTGTATCAGATAGGTGTGAAAGATAAATTAATTATGAAAGACAAATGAATTGTTAACTATTATGATTTGTACTGTACTGCGCGAAACATTGAACCAAAAAGTCAGATTTCACGAACATTGTTCTCTGCAATGTGCTCCTGTGACCAGCAGAGGGTAGTGTAGTCCCATGTATTACTGCATCATCTCAGAAGCTGAGGGGAAGGGGGTTGAAGGGGATTAGAGGGCTTTTTTCCCTTCTTATTTCTAACAAAAGCTGACACGCACGCACGCACGCACGCACGCACGCACGCATTTATTTGTATGTATGTGCATGTTCTTTTGTCCTATCACAATGAAACTTTCCACAATGAATCTTTACATGAAAACTAAACGTTTTTGTTTAAGTTTCTCTGAAACTTAATTTGAATATGCAAATTAGCTTAATATATATTGAATATGCCCACATTTGCATATCACGGAAATTACTTTTCCCCAAAATGTATAATATTTACATTGTTGTTTGTTAATGATATCAAACACACTGATCAGACTTTCATGAACCATTTCATCGAAATATTGTGACTTCATAGAATAACATCAAAAACACCATTCATATGTATGACAAATGCATAAATCCGTCAAATCTTCCTCCAACCATCCTACTGCTAATGGTTGATGGCAATGCTGCTTTTGGACTGGCCTCTAACCTGAAACCTGCCGGGCTTGGTTGTACCTACCGGGGGCATAACCCCCACCGGTATAGTCCTCAGGGTCACAGAGGCACACAAGCCTCCCCACCACGACAAGGTAGCAACAACAGGGGAGGTTCTTTTTGTTTATTTTATTGTTCAAACGTGATCCTCAACTCCTTTTGTATGATTCTAGTCATCAGAAAAATCAGGCAACTGGGAATTTATACAGCTAGTACCACGACATTCTCCGCATATGGCAGTGCAAGGGAGTCCATGTTTTTAGCATGTGCATCTCTTCGTACTGCAGTCTTTCTTGCAGCTAAAGCAGACCACATTAAGTAATTCTGGTGGTCAGTCATTATTGGCATGAATGAATAGGTATATTTGGCTGCCAGACTGGAAACGGTGAGTCTTGCGATACTTGGTACGTTCAGAAAGGTACTTTGTGCTCGTTAGATACCATAAGCCTACCTCTGTAAAATTGCACAGTGTACACATCGAAAAGCAACACAACAGACAATGTGTTCTGTGATTTTCCAGAAGCGATTACTTTACAAAAGGTTACAGTCATTCAGAAATAGTGTTCATGAGAAGGTCACTGAGCTCTCATTGACTCCAGTGCATTCTGCCGAACATCCGGGTGTAGTTTGGCTCCCATGAAAGCATCCATGAATGTGTCATGGCGCAGCCCAGTCACGTGACCATGTCCTTTCCTTCTCTAAGCTTCCTTGCTTCTCGATCTACACACGAGGATATATCACATTAAAATGGATCACATTCACAGCAGTCTAGCATGGCCAAACTGTTGCCTCCCACAATTTTCGAATGTATGTTCTCCATACAGTCTGGAGCACGGAGACACGGAGACCCCCTATTTGAAACTAGCCCCTCGCGACTCGCCCTACACACTTCCACTTGGTTTGAGCATATATATAAATAATAGAGACGGGAGGGGAAACCCGGTGCCGTTTCCATTATTTATATACTATGCTCAAACCGAGTGGAAGTGTGTAGGGCGAGTGGCGAGGTGCTAGTTTCAAAAAGGGCCATCATGAGCAAGTGATCAAGGCAGAACTGCAGCCTCCTCACCCCACTTCCGTTTCGTCTGTACAGTTGCACAAATTTATCCTAATATAAACCAAAATCATATAAGCATAATAGTTTGCTGTAGAACAATATAAAAAATCACAACTTTTCATAAATTAAATGGATTTCGACATATTTCTAAATGGGAAAAAAATCCAATAATTTCCATCAATAATTGCAAAAAATGTTTAAAAAGTATAGTGAAAATAACAGATCTATGAGCTTGTACGTCTGCTATTTTCACTTGTTTGGGTCCCGGGCAAATGTCTCTTTTGGGTCTTGAGCTGCGTGTCAGCTAATCACATCTACCGGTATAATCTCCTTAACTCTCACTCACAAAGCATAAATACAGTTTCTGAATACGTGTGTTCCAAAATATCCTCAGGCGCTATGGTCCCTGCAGCATTCATTTTTGAGTGGTGCTTCTCAATTTCCTTGAACTGATTTTTCCTTGCGGGATCAATAAAGGTCCTATCTTATCTTTAATATAGAAGACAAACACTGTAATATTAACGGAGGTACCAGGTGCCACCAATTAGACGTCAACTGAAGATACGGCCATCTTAAGATTTCTTTCCCAATCCTGACCTCCAAATACCTAAAATCCATGTGTCATGGCAGCTTGCCAGTTGCCACATACATAGAACCCACTGAGCATTTTTGTAGTCTAATAGACGTCTAAATGGCAAAAATAATTGGTCTAAAAACGGGGGCAATAATTGTCTAAAAATGAAAGTTTTATAGCAGTATAGGCTTATGACGTTGAAACAACGTCTAATCTAATTAAACAACGTTGTTTCAACGTCTATATAATAGACGGTCTACATTTAGGTCTAAGGTCTAAATTGAATTCTAATTAATTTTTGACTCCATTTTTCATGTCATTTAGACGTCTAAAAGCCGAAAATTGCCCAGTGGGAAAGGTACACACCTCCTCCGGCTCTGGGGCGTCTGTATCTCGAGGGAAGGCAAGCTTTTGTGACGCACGCGGAAGCTTTGCCAAGCTTCACTGCACTCATACTGCAATTCATTATTTTTCACTCTATGCCCTCACCTCCCTCTCTCTCTCTCTCTCCCCCCCCCCCCAGTACTCTAGATTATGTTTTCTTTCCTGTAAATGTTTCATATGATACAACCTACAGTAAATGAGAAAATGGTTGCTCTTTTACAGTATGGTCATCAGTAGCCTGAAGGGAAGCTAGTTTCAGTCATCCATGACACAAAATAGTGTGCTTGGCATACAGTAGGCCTTCTGGCTATTTCATGTGTATAAATATGTTATGTTATATGATAACCCAAGAATGTCAATCATACAAAGACATTACAAATGAGTCTCACAGGCAGATTTTCAGATCGACCCTAATGGTTTTAGTGACTGGATGTCGGATGACTTCGATGTCATCCTCCCAAAATGTCCAGTTGAGTGTAATGATAAGCATGGCCTATAGGGGCTTCTAGTGTGCCTGCTTTAAGTCTTAAATGCTGTGAAATCTACAAAATACAACAATTATCCCCGCCAGGTCAAACACGCTCTGACAAAGTTGTTTTCGGGTGGATTGTTCCAGCGAATCACCGATTCAGCAGGCAATGTTTCCGGATCCTATGCTGTATAGGATAGGATACAGCATACAGCAGCAGAGGAACCTAATGCAAATAGTTGTAGATTGTTGCTTTGTTTAATGTAGGCTACAATAGATCTCTTTGTGACTCTACTAAAAAAAGAGTATATGGTGGATGGAAGGACAGGGCCTTGAAGTAGGTTCCAAACGACTGACAAACCTCCTTACATTTCTGCCGCTAAACGGATGTGATTGGTTTCCCCCAGCAGCTCTAAGGTAAATATTTCACATGCACATCACACCAGTGTGTTTGCTTGAATCCAACCCAATCCTAGCAACACACACACACACACACACACACACACACACACACACACACACACACACACACACACACACACACACACACACACACACACACTTTCTCTTCATCATCTTTGCATCTCTGTCTCACGTTTACATATTATTATCTTTTCAGGAATCCCAGAGAAAACTCTGTGATGTGGAAAGTGTTTGATAGCAACTTTATTGTCACATTCAGGGTGTAAAGAAGTGAGTAAACCGGTAATGCGACAGTAAAATATTAATTCTGATTTCTTCTGTGACTCTGACCTCTGATGGGTTATGTAACCGTTTGGAGAGGTTATAGTAACACCAACCTAACTGCTATTGGAGTTGTGAGTCATGTTGTGTATTGGACTTACAGATAGACAGACCATCAACACAGCAATTACATTTACAACGGATAATACACTGTCTAAACGGAGTAGTTCTGTAATTAAAAGAAGCTAGGTGTGTCTGGAGGAACATTATGCTTAACCTGATGCGCGCGCGCGCACACACACACACACACACACACACACACACACACACACACACACACACACACACACACACACACACACACACACACACACACACACACACACACACACACACACACAGTTTTTGGGGGATGTATTGTTATTGAATAGATCTGGAAACAGTTATTTCTTAATTGCTGAGGCTAGCTGTATACGGTATCTCCACTCCAATCAGCAGGTTCTCAGATGAAGCGTGCTTTTACCTGCCTGATGGTAATTGCTAAATAACATTCAGCCTCAGGGTCTCAACACCACCCAGCCAGTCGTAGCAAACTAACATCTAGGGAGAATCTCATCCATAGTTTCATAGTTTGGGATTTCATTCACGTCAGGGAATGATTAGACTGTTGATGGAGATGGAGGGAGAGAGACCAAATCCACAGAGAGACCAATTCCAACACGCTAATGTGGAAAGTGGAGTTAAACTGATTTGAGGTTAGAGATTGACTATTAGCAGCAGAGGAACACAGGAGCTACATTCAAATTAATACATTGTTGATAGTGTAATCGCAATTCACGATTTAGGCATTTAGCAGACTTACAGTAGACGAACTGGAAGAAGAACAAAATGGTTTCAGGAAAAGAAGAGTATGCTTGGATCATATTTCTGCTGTGACCTCAGTGGTATATAGACTAAAGTCAAGGAAACCCTGCACCTTTGGTTGCTTTATTGACTTTCAGAAAGCATTTGACCTCGTGGACCACAACCTCCTATAAGCTTCACAAAATTGGGATAAATGGAAAGTTATATAGTGAATAGGCATAGTGGTTCGGTAGGTTCAGTAGGTTCGGTTCATAGTTCGGTAGGATTTCGGCTTAACTCCGCCCACTTTGGGCAACATTTTATTGTCTAGCCTACAAGTAGGCTACTAGTCTGTACTCTGTAGTTCGTAAGGTTGCTTGTCAGTGACGTTGGTGTGTGTAGACTCAGACTGTCACTGCAGTACACCATCTTCCATCTCTCTATATCTTTGACTTGTCACAACTCACAACTCTCCTACTCAATGGCTCTGGATCGACGGCGCTGTTATTATTATTCGCTGTTCGTGTGGTCTGACTCTGATCTCACGTCAAAACAGCTAGTTCTCAAAACGTACTTGACAAGAAGACATGTGGACATACATGGAACCAGGGAGAGAGTTGTAAAAACATGGCAAGAGTGACGAGTTGATCAGGCAAACGTGTTCTACTGTTGGTATTAGCCACCAAGCCAAGCTAGCCTCACTTAGCCTCACATTGACTGTTGGTCGGAGATATTACATAATTAATAAATGCCTTCAACAACATCCCCAAACACATACAGTACTGTAGTGTAGGCTCTTCTTGCCTGTGCTCAAATGGACATGACATGACGTCATGGTGGAGGTGGTTTGACAGACAGACAAGCTGTTCCTGGGTTCAACGGTCTCACGAGAGGTACATGTGTTTTGGAATGTTGCTGAAGCTATGTTATTTTGTCAGCCGACACCCAAACCAATGAAACCATACAGCGTTTGTTTAATTATTTGATATCGCCAACAATCAATCATCACAGCTGTGTTGCATGTAATCACCTCCACATGTGTGTTAATCACATATGATATATGCCACCACATTTGGTGTCCAAAATGTGGAAGTTATATTATACTATATTCTCTGGGTGAAACTCCCAGGGTGACGTATTCTGTTTCCAGGCCTAAGTGCCCTGGTCACACATAGTACATACATACATTCATTCATTCATTCAAGTTTGATTTATTCTCAAAATTACACTGAGTATAACCAAAGTCATTTTCAGTGTCCTCCAGTAATACAATCAGTGTGCGTGTGTCCTCATTGGAACTGACAGTGATTGATACGTTGTGGAGGACCTTGACAGGAAGTGACGTATCGTGGCTTCGGTGTGCTGGAATGATGAAACACTGATGTAACACACACATGCACACATGTTTCGCCGCATTACTAATGCTTTCCCTAACCGCATGCAAAGCCACATAGAGTAATGGGATGTCGGAATTATTATCAATGCTCAGATCGATCGATCAATCTATCTTAAGCTTGTGCTACTGCTAATGAATGAAGCGGATGTGAAAACTGCTCCATAGACACTGATGAATATTTTGTTACACTGTCCAACATCAACCAGGCACCTGCAGTGCTACTCTTCACCCTCCTCCTTGGAGGTGAAACTGAAACGAAATCAACTTCCCACTTGATGGGGTTTCTTGTTCAGTCTCTATAGCCTTTACAATCTGATGTGAGGCCTTCTATTCCACTGCTCTTCCTGAAACAACGAAGATTTCAACTCCAGTGAACAAGAGACAGTCACGTCTGCTTGTAACTGTCTCCCGACTGACGCTCGACCTTTCAACCAGCACCACCACCACTAATCTATAATGACAGGTAGCTGTCAAAATAAAGGCAGCGTAAAGTGTTTTAAGGTGACAGAATAGGACACTGCAAACGTCAAGGATACTTCTGCCCGCATGCCACAAACTCAACATGAGTTTCCAACTCTTGCTCTTCACACAGTTAAGCAGCATTTAGATGGGTTTTTTTTAGTGGTGCAGCCACTACATTGCCTAGCAATGTGTGTCCCTGCCTGGCTGGGTCCGTCAGAGCACGGAAATAGCGTTTGTTCACCAACAAGTGTCACTGTTGCGCGCACACACACACACACACACACACACACACACACACACACGACTGTGTAGATCCCAGATTGTTAAATGATGTATATAGTGCCTTTATTTGAAGCACATTGCAATGTGCATTACGATCACACACAGACGGCAGAGGAAACATTCAAGGCACCAAACTGTTCATTTGGCTTTCAGTGTCTTTCTCAAACGACACTCAGATACTAACTCAAGGGGAGCCGGGAAATGTGAGAATTGAACTGGGAAACTTCTGATACCAGAGCAGCCGCTAAACCTCCTGAGCCTCTGCCATCCCAGATACATGGACTGCATATTGTAGTGCCGTTCAAATTTCACATTCACACATTTGATCCATTTAAAACAACATTGATGAACCAAGGTGCTGTACACAAAAACAACAACACACAATAAACAGGGCAAGATAAAGGCATAATGCCTAGTGGAAACAGCAACTCTTAGTCAGAATGTTCAAACACCAAGGAGTACAAGTGGAAGAGCTTCCCTTTAACAAGGGAAGCTCTATATGGGCGCTACAACGGAAAATGATCTATCTCCCCGGGACTTCAGCTTTGTTTTCAGGACCCTAAGAAGTGACTGGTGCCATCCCATTTAAAGACTTTAAACAAACATTCAAATCTTAAACTGGATCCTGTAATGCAGAGGGATCCAGTGTAGGGTTCAGGGCTCATACTTCCGTGGCCCTGTTAAGAGGCAGCGGACTATCTGTAGCCGTGTAATTAAGCAGGCTTGGGTAACGCCAAAATGAAATGCATAACAGTACTTGTAGTAACGCATAACAGTAGTGCATACCAGGTGGCAGTGGCTCAGGGGTAGAGTGACCGGATGGGAACCACAAGGTTCCCATTTCGAACCTAGGATCTCCAGAGTTAGTGTCAAAGTGTCCTTGAGCAAGACTCTGAAACCCTAATTGCTCCCGATGTGCAGGTTGGTGCCTTGCATGGTTTCCCCCGGCATCGGTGTGTGAATGTGTGTGTGAATGGGGGAATGTAATGCACAATCTCTGTAAAGCGCCTTGGATAAAGGCCTATACATAAATGCACCATTTACCATTTAGTACTAGACTAGTGGTCGAGTTGGGTAGAGATAAAACCATGGATAAGACGTTCAAGATCAGAAAGGGTTACAGCAGACCTCAGCTGATAAAATATGGATTTAACAACATTGTTAATCTGTTTGACAAGCTTAAAATCACTGTACAATTTGACACGCCAAGGTTTGACCAACACACTCATTCCAATCATATTTTAAATAGACATTTCAAAACGTATTTATTTAAAGACCTTTTAAGCGTCGTACAAAGCCAACTCTTGTCCTGACAAATCATGACAACACACACAATATTTTGGACCAAACGAATAATTACAAAGAAGAAATACAACCAAAAAAGTGTTTTAACCTGCCGTTTTTTCTACTTTCTAATTATTTGTTTGGTCCAAAATATTGTATACTCTTCATGATTTGTTACGACAAGAGTTGGCTTTGTCTGCGGCGTAAACGTCTTTAAATAAATACTTTCTGAAAAGTCTATGAGGAAAATGAACAGGGATTTATTTTCTGGGTCTCTCGAGGGGACGGGACTGCGACGCTCTATAGGGGCTAACCTAACCCTAGATGAGGTGTAATAACACATTGTACTGTACTGTAGCTTCATGTTGATCTGACTTCATGTGAAAAAATCTATAATGTCACTCATCTATGTCAATGTCAGACTCACTGTACTTACTGAAATATATTGACTAACACACCTGACAGTCACATTCTGTCTTCTGTGCTGTGTATGTACGTGCATTGGTGCGACCCTCAGGGCCCTGCTGAGAGAAGACGAGGGGACAGTAGAAACAGTTTGAAAATGAGGGTGGGAAAGAGGGAGGGGTGCAGACTGTGAGAACCAAAGGGAAGGGAGAGGGTAAGGTGTGTATTTATAAAACAACAACATTACCAGCTGCATTATTATTATTATTATTATCATCTGTGGGGGTCCGCTATAACTGCCTCTGTGTCAATGCAGTAGTTTAGGTAGGACCCAAAATTCTCTAAGGCAGAACTATTGTGTTCCGAGTCCTTCGTTTCCGCCCGGACAAGCTTGAATTATTTCTATGTGCAAAGTGTTTTTTCATAAAAATCCACTGTGTTATGAGCTACTTCCTGTCTATTGCAGCCAGCCAACTATTTGTCTTCCATCAGCTTCCCCCTGAGCAAACAGCTAGGAAAACAGAACAAGGGAAAATAAAGTGAAAATAGAAAGGGCTTGTATACGTGGTCCGACAGAAAGTTGGCACAGTGCACTGTTACCCCTTGTGCAGAGAAAGATGAAGAGATAGCACGGCAGAGAGAGCAGAATATACTTCAGCCATCTATTCTTCTTCTCTGACAGGAGACACAGAGGCAGTTGCTGGCTGTATTGATGGGCCGGATTCCTTTGTGCTTGTGTTGGTGTCAGTGTCAGTGACTAAAACCAGAGCTTACAGGGAGTTTGTCTGAGAGCGATTGAGCCAAGCTGGCCTCCTGTATTTCACTTCTTATACCCAGAATAATTACCCTTGATAACACATCAAAGCCCGGAGGATGCTCATTTCCACTCCTGAAGATGAATCCATATGGACGAGAGAGAGAGGGAGAAGTGGGTTGACTGGTTTCTATTATTACTTGAAACACCACATGAGACAAAATGCAAATAGGCCTTCAAAACTTCAGCAAGGTTTTGTGTAAATCAACATAGTGTATATATTTCAGCAGGCAGTAGAATTTGTATTTGTCCTGATGTGAGCTTCAGTCAGCACAGAGTGCTGCTCCAGTACCGATTTTGGCCCGTCTTGACCCAAAGCCCTTCGATATTTAGTCCAATAATAATCACAAAATAAAACTGTATTAGCTAGAACATCTTTCAACCCATTGAACAAGAGTTTCTCAACAACTGCAGCATTCTCATTTTGGACTGACTCTAGACATCGGTAGGAAAGGAGAAGCGGTTGCAACATTTAACAGCAGCTGGATTTGACATGAGCTAGGTTTCAAAACACACAGAGGAAAAGCTTCCTGCGATTAATTGCATTGGCACACTGTACTATCAGAGGTAGGAATAGACCCCTTATCAGACCACATCACACCGATTAGATCCTGTATGCGCACGCAGGCCAGCACCATATGAACCCAACCGCTCAAAAGATGAAATGGAAAACTGCTCACTGCACTCTTGTGTAAAAATTCGCCATCAAAATTTCAGATGCCGTTTTTCTCCCAATGTGGAGGAAGAATGCTTAGGATTTTTATCTCTCACCATTGGAATATATAATCCTTGGTTTCAGTTGTGTGTAAACAATAATAGCAATTCAAAGCAGTTGTCCTCAAAACCACAAGTATTCTTTCTTTCTTTCTTGGATTTTTG
Source organism: Protomyctophum bolini (assembly GCF_963924005.1). Classification (NCBI taxonomy): domain Eukaryota; kingdom Metazoa; phylum Chordata; class Actinopteri; order Myctophiformes; family Myctophidae; genus Protomyctophum; species Protomyctophum bolini. Next base: position 20,443,913 of record NC_137871.1, on the reverse strand, counting down.
CAGGAACATTCACACACTGCTGAGCGCTGGGACTCTCATTGAGGTGTCCTTTTTAAACTCCTGCATTCACTCCAGGCAGCATCAAGATAAAAGCAACTCCTACACTCAGGGACCTATATGTCAATGGATTATTGGTCCAGAGAGAGAGAGAGAGAGCATTGCAGGGGCTGGTGTTGAATGCAGAGGAGGCTTACTCTTTATAGGCCTACTTTAAAAGGGAATCAATGTCAGACTCTTCTTCACCTAAAAAAACATATTGATTGGTACCCTGCACTGTTGTTTAGAATGCTTTGAATGTGCAGTAAGGGTTAGGGTAATGTTTATGATTACTAAAATATACATCTGACTGTGTACTGCTGTCTGTCTGTACTCTGTATTATCTATCTATACTCACAGGCCCAGGCCCTGTTTGGGACTGTTTGGGACTCACATCACCAGGCTTTCTACCTCAAAAAACAAAACAAAAAACTATGCCCTTGATCACGGGGAATTTTGGGTACTTCTGATGCCGGTTTGTGGTTTCCTGCCTGATGACTACAAATCAGTGACTATAACATGACACTCCCGACCAGATCATAAACCCGGAAATAAATCCTTCCCAGGCTAGGCCCGAGGTGTGTGGGTGATTTTAGGAAACATAGAGGTCAGCATGGGTGGTATACCGGTAATCCAGGTCTCAGTCAGAGCAAGGAATTGCAGTGACTGGAGGGAGGCATGAGCTGAAAAATTAATTCAGCCTGCTTGGTATGGACGGCAACTACATTTTCTTACTTCAAACTTCATTCCTGGCAATCAGGATCAAGTCAAACACGCAGTGTTTTCCAAAAGCCTGCATAGTCCCTCTGGCAGAGCGGTGAAATCCTTCTAGCTCACTGAACCAAAAATACCACTCTGCCTCTCACTTGCTGTCAATCAATCCTCACGCCTGCAACAGGGTCACACATGTCATTTTTCTATTCTTCTCAGTGAGTCATTTCATTTGTTCACACAAACTGCAGTGCCAGTGAAAGCAAAACGCTCCAATTTACTCCCCCAAACAAAGCCTTCACAAGGCTGAAAATACACAAGACAAAAATAAATACAGCACAGGAGAGACAGACAGTTGGAAAGCTGAGAGGGAAACAGTGATTCCATTGAACATTTTTATTGGATCAGCAGGAGTACGTGAGCTACTGCTTCCTTTCATTCAAACTCCCTCGATGCGCTAAGTCAAAGTTCTGCATGATTAGTCATTGGAGAGAGAGAGAGAGATGTGCAGGGAGACAGCCAGTGTGTGTAAGCTGTTCCTGACCAGAGAACTGGTATGTGTGTGTTGAGACAACCAGTGTACAGAATCAGACATCTGTATAGGCCTCTCTGTCTGCAGGCATAGCCTATGGAGAATATGAACCCAGAACACATGATGTCATCACTGCATTAATAGACAGTGTTGGACAGGAACATCAAGTGACAGTGAGTCAGGGAACATTCATGCATATAACATTGACAGTAGAAACTTTGCTTGTTTTATTTTATTTTTCTAATTTCCCCCTTTCTAACCTCATCATCCTCCCCAGACATATGTCACATTATTAGCCTGAGTCAACCATTCAACTTAACAGCAGCCAAGTCAACAAGGTGGAATGATGCTCAACTATTGAAGTGAAACATTGACCTGCTGACTGCTCAGTGTTCTAATGTTTGACCTTGTGACCCCTGTGAATCAACAGGCTGACCCATGTTCCCTCCAAGCTTCATGACAATCTGTCAGACAATTCTCAAGGAAGGAAGGAAGCAAGGAAGGAAGGAAGGCAGGCAGGGAAGGAAGGAAGGAAGAAGGGCGGGCGGGCGGCAGTCACGCACGCGCACGCGCACACACACACACACACACACACACACACACACACACACACACACACACACACACACACACACACACACACACACACACACACACACACACACACACACACACACACACAATGACGAATAGGCTATATACTGTATAAAGAATATAATGATGGTGGTTTCCAAAGCTGGAGTCATTAGAAACAGTATCTTCACCTTGTTTCATTAAATTCAATGTAGGCCTACTGCTTCTTTCTATCCATGAATGAACATATCAATGGGCAAGTGTTTATGCTGCTGTTAAAAGGATGTAAACAACACAGCAGGAGATAAACTCTATGAAAGTATAACAAACAGGTGAGGGGATTCAGCTTGTAGGTATTGATGACAACCTGACACTGACAGCAACACACTTTTTTGAACGATAAATGAGTACAGAAACAAATCATTAGCATCATTTTGATCTTTGGTATTCTTTGTTTTTCCTTGACACATGCAGTCACTGTAAGTAACAGCACTTTGCTACAGTGCAAACAAAAGCCATCAGAATGAAAAGATTAGCATTACAAAATACGATTTGATTCCATGCAGAGAAGACTCCTATATACACAAGCCATAGGGGTACATTGTGTGCGCGTGTAGTAATCATGATTGTGCCAGTGTTGTCCTGTGTGATTACTCTCTCTCTCTCTGCAGCTCTTTCTCTCTCTCTCCCTCCTTGCAGTTTTGCACTAATGTCATAAACCGCAGCTATATGCTCGAATGCACCTTATTTATAAACTGACATAATGTTTGGGTATGCTATCATGTGTAAATATGTAGATGCCTTGTTGTCGCTTTTATTCTTTCCCCCCCTTATTGTCCGTCATTCCCAACGGGCATCACTCTTATAGTCATCGTGTAACCAATGTTTCCTCGGGGTTTAGATGGAAGAACATTTTGTCACAGTCAGTTATTTTTCAACAATCTTGCAAGGGGATTACTAGAGCTTACTAGGGTCAGTAACTGAATGTCGTGGTACGAAACACACTTAACACATTGATGATTCAAGTTAATTGAATCAGAGCCAGTGGTCCAGGCATACTGGCCGGTAGCCCGAGTCTGGCAGTGTGCCGCGGGTTCAACTCCTGATCCTGACGGCCTTTACTGCATGTTGCCCTCTCTTGGCTAGACAGCTATCTCAAAGACCGGAAGCAATATGTCCATGTTAATGGAGTTGACTCAGAAACCCTGCAAGCAACATTCGGAGTCCCTCAAGGCTCTGTTCTAGGACCAAAACGTTTCATACTTTATAATATAATGATATATGTGAAGCCTTGCAAAACATGCACTGTGTTTTATTTGCAGATGACACCAGTCTGTACTCTTCAGGAGCAGTCCAAGGACAGCTCCTGCATCTAGTGGAAAATGACTTAAAAACTTAAAAAAAAGTGGTTTGACATAAATAAACATCAGCAAAACAAAATTCATTATATTTGGCAATACAAACATGAATTCTCCAATAAAATTAACCATAAACGACATTGAACTAGACCAGGGGTGCTCATTACGTCGATCGCAGTCGACCAGTCGATCGCAAGCGCAGCGCAGGTAGACCACATGGCCCTGCCATGAAAAAAAAAAAAAAAAAAATCCTCGCCTCGGGCAGGCGGCGGCGGCTTTAAAACCCCCCACAATACAGTGCCTTGTTTTCAAGTGCGGGGAACGTTGGGTCTGTTCTGTTGTTAAACAAACAAATTAAAAGGATATCTATCCATCATTGTTCATATAGCAAGATGCGCGCGGCAAAGAAGCCTAAAACATATCACTTCCATGCAGAGTAGGAAGAAGATTATTTTTTCACAATGTCAGTTATGTCACATTCCAAGTCCAACTGCGTTTGCCTTACTCGAGCCCATCGCTACATTCATGTGCTTCCCATTCAGAAGCTGATGTTGATTCCATTGCCTCGAAAATAGCAACACTTTTTAACATGAACTCTTCTGCGTTGGAGAATGAGATCATGGCACTGCAGACTGACATACAGTTAAAGTTGCGCGCCCGCAATGGAGAGTTTTGGAAATTACTCGTGGAGGAAAAGTATCCAAACATCAGGATTTGTGCAGCCTCGCTCACAGCGTTATTTGGCTCCACATATTTATGTGAATCAGCGTTTTCCCACATGAAGATAATTAAGTCCAAATATCGTTCCACGTTGACGGTCGATCATTTGGAGGCCTGTTTAAGACTAGCTGTCAGCAGTGACTGTCCGGATTACGCAGCGCTGACGGACTCCATTCAGTGCAAGGCTGCAAGCAGTCATCTGATTAAAGGGATAGTTCAGATTTTTTTAACTAATAAATTGTATGAAATACTTTCCATTAATATAGTGGTTGCAACTGTATTAATTGATTGCCAGAGTCCTGTGGTGGGAGTTCTGCTCTGGTTGAGTTGAGTGGTGCATTATTCCTTCATGTGATTGTGTATGCTTTTTATGTGTGATACTTATAATATTTGTAACATTTTATGAGCAATATGTTATTACAAATTGAAATTGATTGACGTTATTACAAAGAGTAACTTTAACAATAAATATTTTCTTTGCTATGTGGGGTAACTGAAAAGGTAAATAAATAGAATTGATTTTGAAACAGTCCTAATGCCTTAATGTTATTTATTTTGAGTATTTTAAGCAATGGGATAATATTTTTTTGGTTGGTAGATCACCTTGAGCTGACCTCAAGTCAAAAAAGTGTGGGCACCCCTGAACTAGACCAAACAAATCAAACAAAATTCCTAGGTATGATCATTGATAACAAACTCACTTAGAAACCACATGTTGATATTCTACAAAGAAAACACTGCAGATCATTACTGCTACCATATTTGACATAGTCAAAGTCAAAGTCAAAGTCATATGATTTGTCACACACGTTACCGCAGTGAGATTTGTTCTCCGCATTTGACCCATCTCTTGGAGCGGTGAGCCGCAGCCAAGGAGCGGTGAGCTGCAGCGTGCGCCGCGCTCGGGAATCATTTGATTAGTAGATTTGACCCCCCAATCCAACCCTTTGATGCCAAGTGTCAAGCAGGGAGGCACTGGGTCCCATTTTTACAGTCTTTGGTATGACCCGGCCGGGGATCGAACCCCGACCTCCCAGTTTCAGGGCGGACACTCTAACCACAAGGCCACTGAGCTGGTATACTACTGTGTGGAAGTCTGGGGGAATACATACAATACAATATTACAATATTACATCCCATTGTTATACTACAAAAAAAGCAATAAGAATTTTCAATCTGTCAGATTACTACACACCAACCAATCCGCTATTCATAGAAAACCGCACATTGAAATTACAAGATATAGTCAACCTCAACTCCACCGCAATAATGTACAAGGCCTACAATAAAACACTCCCAAGCTGCATGCAGGAGTTGTTCAAGCCAAGAGAAGGCAATTACGAACTCAGGGGAACCGCCATATTCAAGCCAATTAAGGCAAGGACCAACACCAAACGTAGATCTGCACATCAGTCAATATGTGGAACTCACTAGATAATGAACTTAAAATGTCCAGCTCAATAAAAACATTCAATAAACTATATAAAGCAAAGGTCATTGATATCAATAAATGAATAGTAATGTATATTAAATATTGTATATTATATTATATAGTATATTATAATAATTATTATTATTCATAATAATAATTATTACTATTAGCCTACTATTACTATTACTATTCTTTACTATCTTTTCATTATTGTTCAGCTGTGTCTCTCTCTCTCTCTGCTTTCCATCTTAAGATGCAGCATGGCTGCACCTTCTATACCAAACTGGCCTAATGAGATACTTTACACTCTCTGTGTGTGTGTGTGTGTGTGTGTGTGTGTGTGTGTGTGTGTGTGTGTGTGTGTGTGTGTGTGATAGAGTTCATGGCTGCCACACACACCTCTGCACCCGCAAGTAATTTTTCAAGGCAAGGTGGCACAGGAGCATCCCACACTTCTCATCCTAATGCATTCTAAATGGTGACACTAATGATCACGTGCGCGCACACACACACACACACACACACACACACACACACACACACACACACACACACACACACACACACACACACACACACACACACACACACACACACACACACACACACACACACACACACACGTTTCATAATAAGCAAGGTGGTAAAGACTCAGCAGTGAGTGTGTGTCATGTCATCAGTGATTCACTTCCATCCATTAACACTGCACTCTAAACACTTCACAGCACTTCCTCCTGTAAATTCATCCTCCATGATGCTCTCAAGCTGCCTTCACTCTGTGTTTGGATCAAGTCATCCACATAAACCGACATTGTGTTTGGTTGACCTCACTAGACACTTAGTCAGGGGATATTAATACATTCTGGGAATTAATTTATTTCCAAGCATTTTCTTCACCAATGTGTTTGTAAGGGTGTCTACTGTCTACTATTTGGTTTCTATTCTATATATTCCATATATTCTATATATGGAACAGGTCAGCGCTAAGTGTCTTGAGTGTACAGGGTTTGATGTGGGCCCGGCCAGGTAGGGCCGGGCCTTAATTTGCGGGGCCGTTAGAGAACTCTACTAAATAATGAATAGGCTAATATATATATATATATATTTCCGTCAAACTGATAAGAACCTCTATGCGCACGCAGAACAGGAGCAAAATAAACCGATTAGATGCAATGTTTAGATGCAATGTAAAACTGGTCACAGCACTGACATGTAAAAATGCATCCCATCAAACGTTCAGATGCTGTTTTCCTCCCAGTGTGGAATGAGAAGGTTTAGAGTGGATGTTTACTGTGATCTCTCGACTCTCGCTCTTGAAATTATTTGTATACCTAGGTTTATGTTGTGTCAACAACAATACTAGTGATTCTCAAAGCATTTATCCCACAAACCTCCAGTCGCAGAGGGAGTGCTTGTGCTTCCTATGATCACGGCTTATTGATCGCGCAGCTGTAGGCTATCTCAAACCTAATTTAGGTTCTGCCGTGCGAAGGTGCACTGGCTGCGCGCAGAGAAATTTAATAAGATACTTGCCATTCAATTACTAACGTTTCAAAATGTTTGCATCTAGTATTGAATATTGATGGAAAAATAAATGAGTTGTCTATTGCTCGGGGAACTAGGCCTGCTGTAGCACACCTGACGCCTGCCTTTTTCTGCAACAATATTACATTGTTAGCACGCTGATCGTCTAAATTTAATTAAAGTCAAGAGCACAGCTAGTGACTGACTGGTGAGTGTTGAAAGTACCTTACTGTTTGTATAAGCCCAACTCACACCAATGATTCATCATGCAACTCCTTGCAACATGCAACTACTACCTGCAACTACTTGTAACCATTGTCCCCAATGGCAGTTGCAAGGAGTTGCATTGGTGTGGTTGTTGACCTTAAAACAGTTTTTTTTGCAAGGAGTTGCGAGTCGCGACTATAGTTGTGATTGTGACTATATTTTCATTGAGTTTCAAGTGGTATGGTTTGGGCTTAAATAGGGATTGTTTCTAACACCTTGTGACAGCCAGGAACAGAGTGCAATATGTATTATACTACAGTGCTGAGTCGATGGAACAATGCTGGGGTCCTGGCAAACACGCTCACTTAATAGGTGTTAATGAGTTCATGCCCAGTAGTAAATATTATACAGTCATTACAATAGCTATACATTGTCTGCTGTTTGAAGGTGAAAGGAGGAGGCAGATGGTGCAATGTGTGAACTATTATAGATGAACAGATGTGAGATAGTGGAAAAACTGCCTTCAATTTAGACAGGTGGGTCTGAACGCATGCACAGCACGCTCACACGCTCACACACACACACACACACACACACACACACACACACACACACACACACACACACACACACACACACACACACACACACACACACACACACACACACACACACTTATGCAGGTGCAGGACATACTGTACAATCACACACAGAAATATGTCTAATTAACTTAATTAGTAGGGCAGTTTAGAGGCTCCGACAGCACCAAAATGACATGTTTTCGTAACATGTTTTTTTTGGGACCCTTATGGTGTCTACTAGTTACGATTTATTCTTGTTGCCTGGGTCAACTAATGCCCCATGGGGATTATTTTGAACCCTTTTTGATTTTGACGAAAGGAATCCATTAAGTGGTTGTTTTTAAGATTCAAGCACATCTTGACAATTTCAGGACAGAAACAGCAATAAAAACTACCAAAAAACATCTATACTTCTCTTTAAAAATAACCCCCATGGGAAATTAGTTGACCCAGGCAACAAGAAGAAATCGTAGCTAGACACCATAAGGGTCCCAACAAAAATGGGCAGACCTGGGTAGTTGCATCATAATCCAAGGAGACTCATATGACCTATCGGCCTGTTTTTATGGTTATTGATATAATGGTGAATAATCTTCAAAATAAAGTTTGGATGCAAGGCTAGAATCCATCAGTAGGTCCCAAAGAAGCATTGTGTAAGATGTGGCACTTTTATCCACTTGGTATCGTTAATCTTGCTTAACCAACACACTAGATATGGAACATGAAGAAATTGTTTAACTGCTATGGTCAACATGGCCAACATGATATCTCACAAATACACGATTTAATATTTTCCTGACAAAAAAAATAATAGAAGAAGAATGTGCATGCGTGTGCATGACTGCATGTGCGTGCAGCGTACATGCTTCGCGCTCCAGGTACTGTTGACACAGTTAGGCACCCCTGGGTACAACTGTTCATATAGTCCATACATACACACAGACACATGGGACACAGAACACGAGGCAATAAGTCTGCATCAACTGCTGGTCTGTGTAAAGTGATGTCTAACCATGAATGATGAGAGAGGCCTGACAGCTATAGACGTAGCAGCATGGACACCTCCTCAATCACTGATGCACGCACGCACACACGCACACACACACGCACACGCACACACACACACACACACACACACACACACACACACACACACACACACACACACACACACACACACACACACACACACACACACACACACACACACACACACACACCTGTATATTACAGTTAATCCAAAGGTTAGATACATCATGGATGATTGATCAATAAATAATAATATAGAGCCGAGGTAAAATGTACTACATGTCCCAGATTTGCAAAAGTCAGCCAAGCAGGCCAAAATAATCTCCATATTGGAGTTGTTGATGTTTATATAGTTAGTGCTGTTCCACTCATAACACTAGAGAGTGTGCACCTGCCTCTTTTCTCCAGGCAGGTGGTGATGTCACATTTTCTTAGACCAACGTGAATCCAAGAAGCCTTCAGAGGGGTGACAAGGAACAGCAGAAGCCAGCACTGGCACTGAAGTCAACCATGCAGGTGGAATAATAATGTCTCACTGTGAGCTGTTGTTGTGATACTGTGTCTCCTTCTCGCACCAGAGATTTCTTTGCTATACGGTATGTATTGACTGTCTCTCCTACTGCAGAACTGTTGGACTGTAGAAACTGTCTGGATGCCCTGTTTCCACTGTGCTGGAAAATAACCCCCCCCCCCCTCTCTCTGATCTCCATACTGCTTCTGCTGAACTATAACACCATAATCCAGTACCCCTCCGACCCCAACTGCAACCTCACTCACATAACCATGGTTCACATGACGCTCGTACTTCACGAGCGTCACGGCAAATCACAATCAGCCTGTTTTTTGTGACCACTTCATTTACAGAGCAAATGTGTACATTCACAGTTCAAATAAGAAGTATACTCATCACGGGTGCCACGGGTGATAATAATAGGCGAGTGCGCTCCCGGTGTGAAACTGAGTTTTCCGAACGCACCCCGTTTGAGAAAAAAAAACCGGGAGGCTCGGATAAAAATGCCTTTTATTAAACAATGCAGAATGCACAGGTGCCGTGCATTCGACCAGCAAAATTCTAACATCCGTGGCACACGTGGTGAGTACTTTATATTTGAAATCTGAACATTCATGTACACGTTTGCTCTGTAAATGTAGCGGTCCCAAAAAACAGGCTGAAGTTGCTACATAGTCATGTTTCAGGGATAAACCTCACAACCATCTGCCTGGCAATCAGATCTGCTCCAATGTTCCATATATAATCTTTGCTTTGACTTCATTGTTTTATAATAATTTGTTTGCGGGTAGAAAACCTGTGTGTGTTGTTTTTAAACTGTTTGTGAATGTTACTGCAGAGTTGCATTAGCCTACCTCTGTGTCACTTCACTTCACATTATTTGTGTCTCCTCTTATCTTTCAAGGGATCATTCTGATGTTTCATGTCTATGGTCACACAGAGAGGAATGGTAGGAATACAGCTTGTACAGGACATCACACATGTTCAACAAAATAACTTATGCCGAGGATAAACACATAAAGTGTAATGACACTTTTTTTTAAGCAGCCCTGTCACATTGGGCTAAATCTAATCACACAACTTATTTAACAATTTATTTAAATCCCAATTGCCTTTCAGCCCAGCGGGAAAAGTCCCGGCAATCCAGATTCCCAGTCCGCCTAGGCTGGTTTCCAGCCTGATCCACTGCATTCTGTGAATGTATTTTGTCACTCCACTATCAGTCTGGCCAGCCTCCTGTTTGACTCGTTACTGTGATAGTCACAATATTGCAAATGATCCTTCCACTCACGCATGCACACACACACACACACACACACACACACACACACACACACACACACACACACACACACACACACACACACACACACACACACACACACACACACACACACACACACACACACACACACACACACACACACACACACACACACACACACACACACACACACACACACACACACACACACACACACACACACACACACACACACACACACACACACACACACACACACACACACACCTTGTTGGGTGATGTATTATTTGAATAGATCAGGAAACTGAACTGGATATTAACTCTTAATTGCTGTATATCTCCACTCCAATCACTCCAAAGCAGATTCTCAGATAAAGCATGTTTTTTTCCCTACTAGGTGGTAATTGCTAAATGACATTCAGCCTCAGGGTCTCATCAACACCCAGCCAGTCGTATCAAACTAACATCGAGAGGGAGAATCTCATCCTTTAGTTTCATAGTTTGGGATTTCATTCACGTCAGGGAATGATTAGACTATTACTGATGTGGAGATGGAGGGAGAGAGACAGAAAGAGAGACGCTCAGCTGGGGAGATCAGACAGAGGATGAAATGAGAGACCAAATCCACAGAGAGACCAATTCCGCCTCTCTAATGTGGAAAGTGGAGATAAACTGATTGGTTAGAGATTGACTGCTAGCAGCAGAGTAACACAGCAGCTGCATTCATTGGAAAACATTATTTATAGTCTAATCGTTCAGGCAAATACATGTCCATTGTCCATGCACACACACACACACACGCATACAGACACGCAAGCTTGCACGCATGCGTACACACATGCTTGCATACTGTGTAGGCTATATATCATATAATTGGATCTGCTTCACAAACCATAAATAATTTCCATTGAACAACATATTGTTTAAGACTTAAAGCAGGCGACAGACAGACAGACAGTCCAGTAAATAAAGGGAAAAGTCCACTCAGTTTGGACCAAATTGGATTATTTTGTTTCTCAATTGATTCTGACAGGACATTAGGTCTACTAGCCAGGATTAAAAATCTACCCATGTGACATGTCAAACTAGGGGTTATTCAGGATTAAATTCAGCCATAGCCACATTTGTGATGACGGCTATGGTCGAGTGTTTTTCATGCAAAACGAATGCTTGGAATGGATTAAGAATCATGAAAACCCCTTGGTTTGACACGTCACATGCTACTTTAAAGCATAATGAAATTTAGAAAATATTACCTTATAATAGGTTATCAATAGGGCCATCTTGGATTAAGGCAAATTTAGGGTTTTAGCAGTGAGCAGATTAGGGTAGATTTTTTATCCTGGCAAATTTTCTGTCAAAATCAGTTGAGAAACAAGATAATCCAATTTTCTCCAACCTCTGGCATTTATTTACCTGCCTGGCAGAGATAAGATTTCAGAGTTAATTTAACTCTCAGAGTGTAAAATGGATCCATATGGTCAAGCTACATTATGGTAGGATGGTTTGCTATTGACATTTGATTGATATTTATTAGTTAAAATTACTATTGAAACCGGCCTTTAGTAGTAGACAAAGTCTTATGCATATACTATACTGAAATCTAAATATAAACCTACATTCATCTCAATAGTCAATGGTCATACACTGAAACCTTCTTGTTCAACAACAGGTTATTTAGGTTCTTAGGTTCTTAAGCTTACGTATGATTCATGATGACTATTTTTTATGTTTTGATTTTGATGTATTAGCATGTTTTTTGTTCTTGCTTACTGTATGTCGCTCTCGATTAAGAGCGTCTGCTAATGCCTAAATTGTAAATTGTAACAACTAAATATCTAAATATAAACCTATTCTTCTCAACAGTTGTACTTTGTCTTTTACAAGTAGGTCAAGTTGAGTGTCAAATCATCTCAATGATGAACTTGGATGGCCTGGTATGGCAACTGCACTGACCTAAACCGCAAAGCATTGCAGAGGGTTGTATTGTGTGGACAGCCGAACGCATCAGCAGATGTGCTCTCCCACCATCCAAGCCCTGTACGATGAACGCTGTGTAAGAAAAGCTTGAGGAATCATGAAGGATTCAAGCCATCCCAACCGCAGTCTGTTTGAGATGCTGCCGCACGGGAAGCGGTTTCACGGTCACAAAGCCGCTGGAAATAGACAGGGTATCTGCACATTTAACAATTAATGCTCATCTGCTGCAGCCTGTTTAATGCAGTAAAATTATGGTTTATTTTGTGTTTTTAATTGATTTACAATAAAAAAAATAACGTACTTTCACAAAAAGCCAGCATATCTTTCCACTCCCATGTTAAAACAAGAACATTACATATCCTTCTAGGCACATTGTGAACAGATAAAAACAAATTAATTATTTGCGATTAATTGTGCAGATAAATCATACAATTAATCGTGATTAAAATATTGAATCGTTGGACAGCAATATATATATATATGTATATAGTATATATGAAAAGAAAAGTAGATTTTTACTCATGTTGTGACCCATAAAAGTTGGTCCTTGACCCACAAATGTGTTCTGACCCAGTGTTTGGGAACCAGTGCTCTAAACAGATCAATCAGGACCAGTTACAAACTCACAACAAAACGCAACGCAACAACACATGTTTAACCGTCTCCTGTCAGGTTCCTATTCACCACCACTGGTGTGTTTGTTGGAGGGTGTCAGAGCTGCACCACTGCAGAAAATGGAACCCTGGCCTCTATGCAGTAGAATATTAATAAGACCTGTCTCCCTAGGGTGTCGACCAATACGGCAATACCAATGACATCAATTTACCACCTCCTCTAACACCCCCATCTGTCTCTCTTCCTACATCATTCGGAACTTCCACTGCTTCTTTATAACTCTCTCTCTTTCTCTCTGTCCCCTGTGTAAACAGACTATCTAGTATTCACTATCTCTTCTTCTACACTTGCACTTATCCATACATAGTGCATGACTCAATGTTTCATATTGGAACTCTAAGTATTAAAAGCACATTTATTCATCTCCGTGGAGCCTGATGGATTCTCAGTCTTACCTAGAAGTGTGAGTACACAGGTATGGAACCACAGCAGAATCAGTGGAAACATCAACAAGATGTTCTCATTGGAACTGACAGTAACTGATATGTTATGGAGGACTTTGACAGGATGTGACATCATCAGGGAGACGTAATGTGGTTGAGGTGCATGTGCAGGGATGATGTAATGCACGTGCACACGCACGCACACACACACACACACACACACACACACACACACACACACACACACACACACACACACACACACACACACACACACACACACACACACACACACACACACACACACACACACACACACACACACACACACACACACACACACACACACCCACACAGACAGACACGCACTAAGAGTCAGCTCTCTCTATTTCACTGTTTCGCCTCATGCATGTGAATTGTAGGCTTACAGACAGACAGACAGATCATTTGAACTAAACCGTGTTCACCCTTAAGGGACCCTTAAATGTCTGTAACTCAGAAGGTCTACAGATTGAATGCAAAATGGACTCTTACGGGTCTAAAGTCATGGCACGAGGGCAGATTTTATACAATCTAAGGCTTCCTTCTTAAAATGTATTATTAATGGTCCGCAGTACATTCAGTACAGTCATGTGAAATTCATATAGTTTCTGAGTGTTTTGAAATTAACCTAGGAAGATATTCCAGTAGAATCTGTAGACAGGGAAGAACCTATAGGCCTAACAATCAATATTAATTTGGTGAACCAAACTTTTCTCAGTTGGTGAACCAAACTTTTCTCAGTTAAAGGGTTGGTTTGGATTTTTGGACATGAAGCTGTATGAAACGCTTACCATAAATATTGCGGTTGCAAAAGTATTAAATGACTGGCCGAGTCCCGTGCTGGGAGTGCTGCTCCTGTTTGGGGGAATATCAAGTAGTTCCCAGGGTCACTGGGGGTCACGAATTAAAAATAAACTAGCGTCATTCGTATTGTTGACCATTATAGACCAACTTTCGTTCAACTTTGACCGCTCTGTCACATGGTACTATTTTCTTTGTGTTCAGTATCACTGCGCCGCATAGAACACCATAGTGCTGCGCGCCGCGGCAGCTGCGGCAGGATACACTACTAAAGCTAGGTGCTATGCAGCTGCCCCGGGTCAGCTAGTTGGCTAGCTACTGTACGAGGTTTCAACGCGACGGCGCATACGAGGTTTCATTTAATTCAAAACATTTACTTTTGACTCGTTCCGGTTACTTTATAGGTGTTGACAACACTGTGTTGTATTATAGATCAAAATGGTACGAAGTTGCAACTTTCCAGGATGTCCAACTGTGCAGTGGGTTTGAACGTCCATACCAACTTCAGAGAAGTGTCTGATTCTGACATGTTGAAGTCACGCACATTTTTTGATCTACTTTGAAAGAATTGAAACAACTATTATTTTCCTCTATGACACAAAACTTATAAATTAACAAGTCAAAAGTAAATGTTTTGAATGAAATGAAACCTCGTAGCTAGCCAACTAGCTGACCCGGCGCGCAGCACTATGGTGTTCTATGCGGCGCAGTGATACTGAACACAAAGAAAATAGTACCATGTGACAGAGCGGTCAAAGTTGAACGAAAGTTTGTCTATAATGGTAGATATAGGTCAACAATACGAATGACGCTAGTTTTGTAGATTGGTTTATTTTTAATGCGTGGCCCCCAGTGACCCTGGGAACTACTTGATATTCCCCCAAACAGGAGCAGCACTCCCAGCACGGGACTCGGCCAGTCATTTAATACCTTTGCAACCGCGATATTTATGGTAAGCATTTCATACAGCTTCATGTCCAAAAATCCAAACCAACCCTTTAATCCCAAGGAAATACTTGACATATGGGGCTCTATCTTGTGCCACCCCTTATCCCTTATCCTTAAACTTATTTGCCATTTTTTACTATTTAAAAAAAACCTTTAAAATAGTTCAAATAGCTGACCTTACAAGCTCACAGACACAACGTGTAGATGTAGATCGGCTAGTTGAACTATATTAAAATGATTTTCAAAATAGTAACAAATGGACCACCTTGGTCCAGGGGAAATAGCCCGTAACATAATTAATGGAGGAAAGACAACCACTTGCAAGGTCAAAACTAACTCCTCCGGCGACAATGTGGAGGCGATTGGTGAAGAGGACGTGATTGTTTATGACGTCGCATCCTTCGACTGTATTACTCATGACATTGTTGTCAAAGTGTGGAATTCTCAGATCGGAAAAAAACAATAGCTGTAAAAACCAGATGCCGGTAGTGGGCGAGGTGTCCAGGGTGGACAAGATGCCTCAAGGACCGTCGTACTTCCATGGCAAATACACAGCATGGAGGAAATCAAATCATGTTCAATCACGTGTTCAATCAATTATTAAATCAAAGCAAACGGCATAAACAATATTTGTTTGCCTGTGTCGCGCATGCCAAGCTGTCATTCTCGGAGGACAGTCTGGTGAGACAATGGGGGCAAGACGGGTAGTGTCGGTAGGCCAATCAGAGACAGTCGGGGTGTTACCATGTCTATGCTCGGACGTAGAATAGATTCACGCATTGTTACCTAATGCTATTTAGTTGGTAGAAATACCTCCAAAACATTATTATCTTATATCAAAATGAGGGGGAACTCAAAGCTTTTGAGCCCCAGCAAAGTGATCTAGTCCAAAACGTCCAGATCCAGTTGCAGACATTTTGTAAACTGGCGGGCCACCTTGAAAATGTTGGAATTCTCCGTGGCCCGAGGTTGATTATCAATTTAGGTCATAAGGTCATCTTTGCCAAATGTCATTTTATCACCAACTTACAACTTACAATTTCCCACCTAACTAATGAATATAAACCTGGTTAACGATTGATTGATTATGAGAAACAAAACAAACAAATATAAAATGTGAAACTTGTATGCTGTAGGTCCTACAGCAATCAATCAATTTACAATTTAGACATTTAGCAGATGGTCCTAATCCAGAGCAATTTACATTACTCTAGGTAAAGTCTGGGACTTACAAAATCGTGGGATAATTTTTTATAGAAAAAATTATAAGAGTCTGGGACGTGTGGAGCATTTTCCCGGATGTTTTAGGGAAGGTTCTGACTGTGGTCTGAGTGAGCGGGAGGGCTTGTACAGTTGGATCAGGCTTTGAACATAATGGGCGGTACCATTGCTTTTGTTGCTTTGTAGGCAACATCAGTGTTTTGTACTCTGTGCAGGAGCTAATGGAGGGAGTAGCAGGGGCATAACTGTGGCGCAGAGTCATTTGGGGCCCATCTCTAAAGTAAAAGTGGGTGGCTGAGGGCCCACTGTGACCACCCTGTGCCGCCCAGGGCCCACTGTTGGGTTGTCACGTCGGAGCGAAGAAGGGGGGAGACATGTGAACATTTGATTGCTTGATGAGGTTTTTTTTTCTCTGCAGGACCCTGGTTTAAATGGTGCATTTATATAGCACCTTTATCCAAGGCCTGGTTTTCAGATCGAAGTTGAAGAACCTGAAAGATCAGTGAAAGCTGTTTACAGAGTCATTGTGAATGGACATAGTGTCTCTTTGTCTTCCATCACCTTCACCCTGAGCAAACAGGAAAACAGAACAATGGAAAGAAAGTGAAAAAAGAAAGCGCTTGTGGTCAGACATAACGTTGGCACTGTGCACTGTTGAAGAATCAATTTATTTCCTCTTGTGCAGAAAAGAAAGAGATAGCAATACAAGGCAGAGAGAGAAGTTGAGATGGCTGAAGTATATTCTGCTGACAAGAGACTAATAGTGTGGTTGTATTGATGGGCAGGATTCCTTTGTGCTTGTGTTGGTGTCAGTGACTAAAACCAGAGCTTACAGGGAGTTTGTCTGAGAGCGATTGAGCCAAGCTGGCCTCCTGTATTTAATTCTTAATCCAGAGATAGACCCAGAATAACCCTTGACAACACATCAAAGCCTGGAGGATGCTCATTCCCAGTCCTGAAGATTAATCCATATGAACGAGAGAGAGAGAGAGAGAGAGAGAGAGAGAGAGAGAGAGAGATATATATGCTGGATTAAAGTTGGCATTTTATTTTGAGTGAAATATTCGCCATGAGGCAAAATGCAAATACAAAACTTCAGCAAAGTTTGTGTAAATCAATATAGTGTAAGTTTTCAGAAGACTGTAGAATTTGTCATGATTTGAGCTCTAGTCAGCATCCAGCGCTGCTCCAGTACAGATCCTTGACCCGTGTTGACCCAAAGCTCCTTCAATATTTAGTCCAATAACAAGCACACAAAATAAAACTGTAGTAGGAGGAACATTTTTCAACCCATTGAACAAGAGTTTCTGAACAGAACTGCAGCATTCTCATTTTGGAGTGAGGAACAGAGAAGCGGTGCGTTCAGGGCTTTTGGTGCAACATTTACCAGCAGCTGGGTTTGAGATGGGGATGCGAGCGAAGTTTCAAAACACTATAAGGAAAAGCTTCCTTTGATAAATTGCATTGAAATAGTGTAATATTGCTTGTAGCAGAGGTAGGAATTGATCAATTGGATGGAATTTATCAGAATTAGATGCTATTGATAACAATAGGGAGCCACAGGTGATTACTAACCTGCAGCATGGGTGATTTTTAACCCACAGCATGGGTGGCTTTTACCCGGCAGCACGGGTTTGTCTGACTAATGACTGTTGGTATATCTAACCATTATGCACATCCCTGCCATCCTTCGGTCAGTTCAAAGGAATGCTCCAGAATATTTTTCACCGTGATTGCTCCTGCTTCAATTGATTTATTTTACTGATGTTGTTGTTCTGTATAAAGTTCCTTTGTAATTTACCCTGATTTATAATGTTGTGTTTGATGTATTGTTTTGTGACTGTATTTTGTGTGTTGTAACCTCGGCTACGTTGAAAATGAGGGCTTGCCCTCAATTGTATTTCCGAGTATAAATAAAGGTGAGAAAGAAAGAAAGAATGCACCCCATATACAGTACACCACAGTATGTTCGTAGGGACATGCAGTATGTGTTGAGTCTTTTTTCACCTCTCCCACCTACAGTAGCCAACATAACATATGCATGTATTTTATTTTGTACCTGTAATGGATCTTTAGAGAAGAAGCCATGTAGTCCCAGGAGGAAACCTTTCTAATACTGTTGCAAAAGGAGAGGAGACTGGAGCAACACGGACATTTTGAGCCTTTTATTAAGGTGCTGAGTATACAAAACGACTAACGTTTCGACCTTGCGGTCTTCATCAGAGTCATGGGTGGTAGCATTTGGGCATGTCTTTTATACAGGATGGGCTATCAATGAGCCAATGACAGGAAACCATATGACATGTAATAGCCCGTTACTACCAGCAGTCTAGGTAATGTAAGGGTGGCTATGGAAAAAACGCTGCTGAACAGTAAAATAAATAAAGTAAAACAGTGATTTAACCATAAAAAAGCCATCAGAATTAAAAAACAGTATTAAGGAACAACAGTGCACATACATATTTAAGGGCCTTGTGGCCAAATAAATAGAAAAAATAAAACAAAGGTACAAAGGACAATACAACACTCTCAGGGCAAAAACAGAAGATTTCAGGGACCGTCTAAAAAGGGGGATTATAAAAAGCATGAAAGGCTCAGTTCTTCATTTAGGCCATTGGGTTCTAAAGTGTCTAATGCGTGTATCCACTGTGCTTCTCTGCGGAGCAATTTATTAATTATATCACCTCCCCGTGGAGGGGCTGTGATTTTTTCTATTCCCCAGAATTTGAGGGAAGCTGGTGACCCATGGTTGGCCTCTTTGTAGTGTCTGGCCATGGCATAATCGAGATTTTGGGTTCGAATGGCGGTTTTATGTTCTCCAATCCTTAATTTAAGTTTTCTTTTGGTTTGGCCTATGTAGGCTAGTCCACAGGGACATTTAAGCATATAAATAACATGTGTTGAGTTGCAATTAATGAAAGATGATATTTTAAATTTTTTACTTGTACGTGGATGGGTAAAAAATGTGGAGTTAAAAGAATTGGAGCATTGTGCGCAGTTACCGCATTTATAAAATCCTTGGGGGGGGTTTGAGAGCCATGTCGAGGGGGGGGGGGGCATTCATGTCCGAGTGGACTAGACGGGTCAGTACATATATTTACAAGTTTGGGATCACTTTTCAGGATGTGCCAGTGTTTGAGAAATGTATTTTTGATTACCCCTGCCGCTGGTGTGAATGGTGTGGAGAAACAGAGTCGTGTTGGTGTCTGCTTTTTCTTTTTGGTGAGAAGGGATGTTCTGTCAGTGTGAAGCGCACTGTTAAAGGCTGTATCCAAGTTTTCTTGGTTGTAGCCTCTGTCTCTAAAACGATTCGTGAGGTCAGTAGCTTTTGATATGTAGTCCGTGGTGGAGCTACAGTTACGTCTAAGGCGTAAGTATTGGCCTTTAGGGATATTGCGGATGAGCTGTTTGGAGTGGTTACTATCTGCTCTGAGTAGGGTGTTCCTGCTGAGCGGTTTGCGGTAGATGGTGGTGTTAAATAAGCCATCTGCGCTCTTGAATATTGTCAAGTCTAAAAAGTTAATTCTGTCATTCTGTTAACTTTTTAGACTTGACAATATTTTAGACTTGACAATATTCAAGAGCGCAGATGGCTTATTTAACACCACCATCTACCGCAAACCGCTCAGCAGGAACACCCTACTCAGAGCAGATAGTAACCACTCCAAACAGCTCATCCGCAATATCCCTAAAGGCCAATACTTACGCCTTAGACGTAACTGTAGCTCCACCACGGACTACATATCAAAAGCTACTGACCTCACGAATCGTTTTAGAGACAGAGGCTACAACCAAGAAAACTTGGATACAGCCTTTAACAGTGCGCTTCACACTGACAGAACATCCCTTCTCACCAAAAAGAAAAAGCAGACACCAACACGACTCTGTTTCTCCACACCATTCACACCAGCGGCAGGGGTAATCAAAAATACATTTCTCAAACACTGGCACATCCTGAAAAGTGATCCCAAACTTGTAAATATATGTACTGACCCACCTTTCTTTGCTTTCAGACGCTCCAGAAGCCTCAGAGACCGTCTAGTCCACTCGGACATGAATGCCCCCCCCCCCTCGACATGGCTCTCAAACCCCCCCCAAGGATTTTATAAATGCGGTAACTGCGCACAATGCTCCAATTCTTTTAACTCCAAATTTTTTACCCATCCACGTACAAGTAAAAAATTTAAAATATCATCTTTCATTAATTGCAACTCAACACATGTTATTTATATGCTTAAATGTCCCTGTGGACTAGCCTACATAGGCCAAACCAAAAGAAAACTTAAATTAAGGATTGGAGAACATAAAACCGCCATTCGAACCCAAAATCTCGATTATGCCATGGCCAGACACTACAAAGAGGCCAACCATGGGTCACCAGCTTCCCTCAAATTCTGGGGAATAGAAAAAATCACAGCCCCTCCACGGGGAGGTGATATAATTCATAAATTGCTCCGCAGAGAAGCACAGTGGATACACGCATTAGACACTTTAGAACCCAATGGCCTAAATGAAGAACTGAGCCTTTCATGCTTTTTATAATCCCCCTTTTTAGACGGTCCCTGAAATCTTCTGTTTTTGCCCTGAGAGTGTTGTATTGTCCTTTGTACCTTTGTTTTATTTTTTCTATTTATTTGGCCACAAGGCCCTTAAATATGTATGTGCACTGTTGTTCCTTAATACTGTTTTTTAATTCTGATGGCTTTTTTATGGTTAAATCACTGTTTTACTTTATTTATTTTACTGTTCAGCAGCGTTTTTTCCATAGCCACCCTTACATTACCTAGACTGCTGGTAGTAACGGGCTATTACATGTCATATGGTTTCCTGTCATTGGCTCATTGATAGCCCATCCTGTATAAAAGACATGCCCAAATGCTACCACCCATGACTCTGATGAAGACCGCAAGGTCGAAACGTTAGTCGTTTTGTATACTCAGCACCTTAATAAAAGGCTCAAAATGTCCGTGTTGCTCCAGTCTCCTCTCCTTTTGCAACTTTGATGTCCCTGCACCTGTGAAGCACCGGATCAGCCGTTTTAGGCTTGAGGCGCGTTGGTAGACTCCCTTTGTATCTTTCTAATACTGTATTTCAAATCACTATACAGTCCTTATGATGGAAAATGTGCATTTGATAATCCCAGCCGTGTACAATACACACACTTGACCTGTCTGCATCAGAAGGTTTGTGAGTAAGTAGAAACTGAGTTGCAAAAAAAAAAAGTCAATATAGCTGTCTCTAAACTGATTCCAGGATTTTTTCCAGGACAAAGTGGTGAATGAATAAACTGCGTCTCTGTCTAGTGTCTATACATCCCTCAACACCAATGTTTGTTCTCTCTCTTTCTGAATCACAG
Source organism: Protomyctophum bolini (assembly GCF_963924005.1). Lineage (NCBI taxonomy): Eukaryota > Metazoa > Chordata > Actinopteri > Myctophiformes > Myctophidae > Protomyctophum > Protomyctophum bolini. Next base: position 20,422,029 of record NC_137871.1, on the reverse strand, counting down.
TGGCAGAGAGGCAGGGAGCCATATAGGGAGGCTCTGTACAAAACAAACACACATTTGATAATCTACTGTAGGCTCTGGTGTTATGTGAATGGATGTCACAGGCCAGCCTATTGGTCCAACAGCCCATTATTCTAAAACACCAATAGTCTGAAAAATATTTGGTTAGGGGGAAGGTTAGGGATAGTACTAAATTACAGTGAGATCAATGTAATAAAGTGCCGACAGACAAATGGCACCGATGGACCAATGATCACAGACTTGATTATTACAAATAATGCATCTGCTCCATTACAACCTGCATGCTCATGACAAACGCCCTTGTAATTCAGCAGTAAACTTCATGCAGCAAACTCGTCAGAATTTGATCTTTATCCAAAGTATATTCTCTGACATCTGATCATGGTCTATGTATATGTGCAACATGAGCAGAGAAGAAGGGCTCTTGTTGTTGTGCCTGAAACTGAAAGTACTCATACCCTCGGCTCTGCTGAGGCCCACAGAAGTGATGCGATCATTGTTTTATTAGGCTCTGAGAGAGAGAGAGAGAGAGAGAGAGAGAGAGAGAGAGAGAGAGAGAGAGAGAGAGAGAGAGAGAGAGCATTAGCTCTAGTCAGTGGTGGTGCCATTACAGCACCATGGACAGCAACACAGTGGGTAGAGTTACTGCTTGGTGGCCCATTATTAAATAGATGCACTATGCACATAACTGTTGGAATCACATACACATGTTTGTATCTAATTCTAATAATTTTGCACGTGTATAATTCTGGGGCTTTTTAAAATGCACTCATGTAATTCAACAAAGAAATTAATAATAGCTGGGTTCTCTGTCACTTCCATTCAGCTAATTGTCAGTGTCTTTCTAGCTGTGTATGAACTACTATGAAGCAGGGTTTGTGTTAGCAGAGTTCCCTCCAAGGAGAATCATCACCACAAAGACATGATAAACTGATCATCATTTCACTGCCTGCCAATCCCTGCCAAGTCTCTGTGGCATCATGCCGCGCTGTCGCAGCCCCGTGGCAAACCATGCAGAGACTCTGGAGCTGAAAATAGAGTTCTGCTCTGTTGATAAGTACTGTCATAGTAGGAGATAAATAGAGAGAGAGAGAGAGAGAGAACACAGCCAAGTTTATACTACCACCCACACCCACAAACGGATATGCTTTCACACACACGCATGTACGCGCACGCTCGCACGCACGCACGGGAGAGAGGGGGCGGGGGAGCAGTGAGAATCAATGTGATCTGTGTGTGTCATGATTTAAGTCCCAACACGTTGCTGCCTCTGCCCTGTCACCACTGTTCCAAGAGGGATCACTGTGTAGCTCTGAAATGCACTGTCTGTGCAGGTTTGATTCCTCTGACACTATGCCGTCAAAGCAGTAGTTTGATTCCTCTGACTCTATGCCGTCAAAGCAGTAGTTTGATTCCTCTGACACTATGCCGTCAAAGCAGTAGTTTGATTCCTCTGACTCTATGCCGTCAAAGCAGTAGTTTGATTCCTCTGACTCGATGCAGTCAAAGCAGTAGTTTGATTCCTCTGACTCTATGCAGTCAAAGCAGTAGTTTGATTCCTCTGACTCTATGCCGTCAAAGCAGTAGTTTGATTCCTCTGACTCTATGCAGTCAAAGCAGTAGTTTGATTCCTCTGACTCTATGCCGTCAAAGCAGTAGTTTGATTCCTCTGACACTCTATGCCGTCAAAGTAGTAGTTTGATTCCTCTGACACTCTATGCCGTCAAAGCAGTAGTTTGATTCCTCTGACACTCTATGCCGTCAAAGTAGTAGTTTGATTCCTCTGACACTATGCCGTCAAAGCAGTAGTTTGATTCCTCTGACACTCTATGCCGTCAAACTAGTAGTTTGATTCCTCTGACACTCTATGCCGTCAAAGCAGTAGTTTGATTCCTCTGACACTCTATGCCGTCAAAGTAGTAGTTTGATTCCTCTGACACTATGCCGTCAAAGCAGTAGGACAAACACTCATGTGAAGTGAGTGGCACCTTTTATCATGATGACATGTATGATGAATGAAGTCACTGGGTCATCATACACCTTTACGCTTTTTAGGCCGACAGTGGTCTAAAAAGTTCATTCAGAATAAAAAGTTCCGTAAAAAGTCCATAGACGTGGCTGCCACGTGACGTCACGGGGGCACACACAAAGCCACATGTTGCGCCACTCAAAAGGTATGTATAAATACAGTATATGCGCATGCACACACACACACACACACACACAGCTTCCAGCCATCAGCTGATGCAATGTCATGATTGATGAGGAGTTTCGACCGAAAATCAACTTCCAGTAGCTTACATATTACGCCGATCTTATCTAGCCGATCGGACCTACTGCATGTAGTGTGGAGCCTACTGGCTGCGATTGGCGTTGATAACACGTTAACCGATCTTATCGATCTACTGCACATGCTGGGAGCCTACTGAGAACGACAAGCCTCCTCATACCCTCACCTAAACATAACCACAAGCATGTCGCAGACTCGCAGCCCGGTCCCAAAATTAACGCACGTTCGCCCACCTTAATCCTGCCGTATTTATCAACATCCTAATACATCCTGATACTGGGGGGTCAAATTATGACAGGCAATTCCTGCTGTCAAAATATGGGGGGTACTACCTGTGAGTGGGGAGTGTTGGCTGATGAATGAATATCAACATCCTAATACATCCTGACAAATGACAGGCAATTCCTGTTGTCAAAATATGACCCCCCAGTCAAAAAACACTTTGTTTGAAATAGACACTCATGCTTTCCAAGGTGTGATTTGGGCTGGGAGGAGTAGGACTAAGGCCCTATACGTCCTCTCTGGGGGGAGGGGGGTTCGATCACTGCGGTCTTGTCGATTGATAACAGTCGAAACGGGTGGATTGACACCCATATGTCACCCAACAGTGAAAACATCAGCAGTATAAGAACCATGGGATAATGTGTTCTCTGCGGTTACGTCAGCACCACATTTAACACAATAAACACTGAGGCTGGGTTTACAAACATATCTGTCAGCCACTGCCAACGCTGTGCATCATTTATGAATACATGCCACGGAAATGAGGTGACACAAACGTGCCGGTGCTACGTTGGATTGCTGTGTGAACATGACAAATGGAAGGACAAATGAGAGAAAAGGTGTTTTGTTAAATGAGTGTGACAGCAGATGTCTATGATCATTAATCACATTATGTGTTGATTAGTAGGCTAGATCATGTGCGATTACTGCCATTATAGTCCTACAGCTTCCTGGGTATTTAGCAGATGGATTAGTTAGCGTGTCAATGTCAGCACAGCAGTCACAGGGATTAGTGACACTGAAAGAATGCATCCTTTTTCTGCTCGTTATTGTTTATACCTGCAGGTTCATATTGAATCAGTGAGAAATAATTTAAATGTGTGAGAGTGAGATGGAAACTGGGAGGATGGAGGGCTGCTTGGTGCTCTCCTCCATTCATTTTCAAACACATTCAAAGATTAGTCCAGCGGATGAGTGGACAAATTATCTAAATGATAGCAGACGTTACTCACTGTGAATGCATGCACAGTTTGCACACTGCCGTCATTTGGAACAACAACTATTTGCATTCTTCACAGGCTCAAATGAACACTATGTGGTGCACCAGGGTGACCTCAAGTTGAAGTCGTCGCCTTGTAACTTTCACCAGAATTTATTATTTATTCATTTTTGTGCCCTTCTTGGCTGGTGCCCCGGTACACTTGCCCCCTACGGCCTATGGATGATCCCGCCCTGAATGTTCGCATTAAAGCCAGGCTGTAGACTGGAGAGTCTATGAACCTACTTCAGCACCCCAATAGAGAGAGAGAGAGAGAGAGAGAGAGAGAGAGAGAGAGAGAGAGAGAGAGAGAGAGAGAGAGAGAGAGAGAGAGAGAGAGAGAGAGAAATAGATAATTAAATGAAAAAGGTGAAGTATTATGTCTTAGAGACAGACATAGATAAAGACAGACAGACATTTTAAGACTCAAACATTTTGTCATAGATTGTGCAGCCGTTACCATACAGAGAGAGAGAGAGAGAATCAGAGATTCACTCATTGTGAGAGGAGGTGTGCGTTTTCCTTAAAGGGACACTTCACCTTTTTTGCAAAAAAATATATGTTAATGACGTTTAGAAGCTTTAGAACACTTTCCTGGGGGTCTTTATGTGTGTAATATGTGGTTTTAGATATTTTAGATTGTAGCAGTGAGCCTGTTGTCTCTGATGTCATGGACACTGGGCTCACTTCCTTCCTGGACTACATGTTGTCTCAGTAAGACAGCTCTCCCCCTATCCACAAGGAGGAGCAGTGCACAAAATAATTATGGGAATTGTAGTCCAGAAAGGTAGTGAGACCAGTGTCCATGACATCAGAGACAACAGGCTCACTGCTACAATCTAAAATATCTAAAACCACATATTACACACATAAATACCCCCAGGAAAGTGATCTAAAGCTTCTAAAGTCTAAACGTCATTAACATATATTTTTTTGCAAAAAGGGTGAAGTGTCCCTTTAACTTGAATAAATATGCTAATGTGCCACGAGGTGTCTCTCTCTCTCTCTCTCTCTCCCTCTCTCTCTGTCTGCTTTTAAAGATCAGCTGCAAGACCACACATTAAGTTAAACGTTTTATATTCTTAGTGGCCATAGAGCAGAGGATTCTAAGGAGAGGATTCTAAGGAGAGGATTCCAAGGAGAGGATTCCAAGGAGAGGATTCCAAGGAGAGGATTCTATCTCCAAGCTGCAGCTTGGATTGGAACACCTCAGGATTCCGAAGTACAGTAGCTAATGTGACCCAGCAAAGAGAAGTCTGGGATTTAGTTTTGGAACTGGACCTCTACCACTCAACTCCAGATACACGGATGAAGATGGAGGAACAGAATAATGTTGTGCTGCTTGACATTTGAAATGTGCATTTTGGGTTGATCCCTCCTCTATTTTTGAAACACAGCTGGCTCCTTTTCCAACTCAACATATTTTCATCATTTTGATCAGGCGACACTGGATACACACACTCATCTTATGATAATGAAAAAGCCTTTAGTCTTGGACAACTGCTGCCAATTAGGACCTGCAGTCATCAATCTGTCCCCCACCTGTCACTGGTTCATGTCCAACACCAGCAGGATTGTGTCCTTGTTGCTGCTCTACACAATGACTCTGATCACATTCACAGTAAGGCTCAGCCAGGGAAGGGTCCTGGTATATCCCTGTTGGTGACTACAAGAAAGTAGTGGAGTGGAGTGTTATCTTGAAACAGCTTTGTTCTTGGCTTGTGTATTCATGGTGAGGGTGCAGCGTAATGCCACATGAACAGAGATAAGCAGAAACAGCAGTGATAACATCAATGACACATAAAGAAAATCTCTACAGTTGTCACCTCTCCTTACATTATGCTGATAATCTATAGACATAACACAGAAGAATTTGAGTGTGTTGATAACAGTGTCTCCCTCATCCACCTCTAATCTCTCTCTCTCTCTCTAGAGAAAGAGCGCCCTCTCTCTCTCCCCACCATATTCCATATTCCTCCTGGTGGCGCTATAAAGAGCAGGTGTGAAAAATGCAGGTCAATGTTTTTTACACAGATCGGTGTAGTTATAGGTAAAACATTAATGTGCCAGTTATAGTGCCACCATGAGGCTGATGTGAAAAGTTTCAATCCTGCAATCTTAGGTGATATTCACACCAGAAAGCTTTGCTGCGATTAAAACGAATCCTGCTGCGCATTTTCAGAAAGTGCACTTTGTTTGGCAGGTGTGAAGGCACATTCAAATCCTAATGCGTATCAAAGAACCGCATTCTACTCAGAGCAAAATCGTGGGTTTCGCTTCCAATCGCACTTGATTACGATTCGGTGCAGGTGTGAATGCAATCCGCAGTAAATAAAGGAAATGAAGCAAACAATGTGGCAGGTGAGGAGCTGAACACAGTTGGAGACGGAGAAGGCATATTTTACGCAGTGCGAAGATGTCCCGTCGAATGAGGAGTCTGAAGCCCTGATCGAAATGAGGACGAGTACATTAATCAATTGCTTAAGAAAACACATAAAAACACTGCAGTGTATTATAGCCTACAGAATATTCTGTCTATCTGTCTGTGCGTGTGTGCTGTCACTGTGTGGGGACTGGGGAGTAGGGACTTTCATCTCGATAAACTTGTAAACAATTTGCGCTGCTGTCTGTTATATCAGTGCGCTCAGCGCTGTGCTGTGCCTCCATGCCCAAAAGAACAGTGCGTGGCTGCGTACGTATAGTGAGAGAGAGAGAGAGAGAGAGGGGGGGGGGGGGGGGGGGCAAAAAACAGCCTTATGGTGGTGCAATAACAGGACGTTGCGGAAGTGTTGGGAGTGTGTGTGCACAGTTTGTCATCGACCGGGCCAACTTTGATGGAGATTAGCTGTACACAGACGGACGGACAGACGGACGCACGCACACACGGACAGAGTGCAAAACATACTCTCCCCATGCTTTCGGCCTGGTGGAGACAAACATACTCTCATCATACTCTCGGCCTGGTGGAGACAAACATACTCTCCCCATGCCTTCGGCCTGGTGGAGACAAATATATACTCTCCCCATGCCTTCGGCCTGGTGGAGACAAATATATACTCTCACCATGCCTTCGGCCTGGTGGAGACAAATATATACTCTCACCATGCTTTCGGCCTGGTGGAGACAAACATACTCTCACCATGCTTTCGGCCTGGTGGAGACAAACATACTCTCATCATACTCTCGGCCTGGAGGAGACAAACATACTCTCCCCATGCCTTCGGCCTGGTGGAGACAAATATATACTCTCCCCATGCCTTCGGGCTGGTGGAGACAAATATATACTCTCACCATGCCTTCGGGCTGTGGAGACAAACATACTCTCACCATGCCTTCGGCCTGTGGAGACAATAATGCTCAACTATTGAAGTGAAACAATGACCTGCTGTCGACTGCTTTGTGTCCTTCAGGGCAGCCTGTTGATTCACTCTAAGCGTCATGAATATAAATTTTTAACTTGCACGCTCTCACTCACGCACGCACACACACACACACACACACACACACACACACACACACACACACACACACACACACACACACACACACACACACACACACACACACACACACACACACACACACACACACACACACACACACACACACACACACACACACACACACACACACACACACACACACACACACACACACACTGGAGTGGGTGTCACTGTTTTTCAGGGATCATTAATTTTAAATTACCAGGTGATTATGAGAAACAGAACTGTGAAAGCACACACAGTTTGTAGGGTACATTAGCAGGTGATTGGAGTTCATTAATTAGACGAATAGCAGGTGACTGGTGTTCATTAATTAGTTAGCAGGGGACTGGTGTTCATTAATTAGTTAGCAGGGGACTGGTGTTCATTAATTAGTTAGCAGGTGACTGGGGGTTGTGGTTAAAACCAAGATTCACATTTCACACATATTCACAGCAGAGGATATCATGCAACACACCTTACTTGCTCATCAGGATCAGTTAGCTGTTATTGCTCAAGGACACTTTGACATACTGTATACAGCCAGGTGAGCCAGGGATTGAACCAGGAACGTCCAGATTGCAAGACATTTGTTCTACCTCTAAAAAATGATTACATTAAATTAAAAGGATTACGGATATATATTCAAGATGTAAACAAGACCTACTGTAGGCACTAGACAATTGACAGCTAGATATAACCACAGACCCAATTTTCCTGGGCAGGAGCCATACACATTTATTCTACTCCATAAAGTTTGATTTCCACAAAATAAGCACTAATGTTCCAAGAGTGTATGTGATCAGAATGCATCTCTTCAGCTAATGCAATCGGGGGAAAACATCTTTGGATCTCTGAATCTGTTTTGAGAGATAACGTAACAGCTAACGAACAGCTTTCCATGCTTGCATTATGAATACACAAACACACTGCCAGTAGTCCATTACAAGCCAACCTCCACCATTTGATGGAAAGTCATTTATTCAGTTCAAGAAACACAACTAACATCGACCGTTCCATGGATTTGTCTTTCATGTAGATTAAACGACTCGAGTCAGACATGAAAAATATGAACCGCTTTCAGCGTTGCTTTCATGAATAATCATTTCTTTTCTGGAGGTAAACAACACAAACACAAGCACTGATGGTCACTGAGGTGGGGAGAGAGACTCAGAGAGAGAGAGAGAGAGAGAGAGAGTGTGAGAGAGAGAGAGAGCAGGTAGAAAGAAAGAGGCACAAATGAAAGCTTAAAATGGAGAAAATATTTTACAGTACACTAAATGTTTCTGTGTGAGGAGCGAAATAGACAATGGATTAACATATTGACTCATATTCAACACTTCCTACCAGAGTGGCACTGGCCACTGGCATTATTTAACGGACAATAGTCCAGTATTTACTACAATATTTACTACACAATGAAATCCTTTTAAAAATCACTAATTGTTTTATTTGTCGCCATCGCCAATCTGGGAACCCATCTGCAAAAAAAATAAGAAAATAAATATTCAAAGGCAAGGTGGGATAGGAGCCTCCCACACTTCTCCTCCTAATGCATTCTAAATGGTGACACCAATGATCGCACACACACACACACACACACACACACACACACACACACACACACACACACACACACACACACACACACACACACACACACACACACACACACACACACACACACACACACACACACACACACAGTAGAGCAGCTGTTTCTTAGCAACGCTGGGACTGGGAGGTTGTTATAGTTCTTGGCAGAGTAGTTCATCTTCTATCTCAAGTGCCTGTCAGCCTACTGCCAATTAGTGGCCATCATGGCGATTCCAATTAGCAGTTGTCGTGATGATTCCAATTAGAGGTCATCATAGGGCTGGTGTTTAGCATTGGTAATAGTTATACTAAAGATTGAGGAGCAGCTATCAATGCCCTGCGTTCATATGTTGTTTACCAAAACTTAGCATTCACATTGTTTACCAAAGCCTAGCATTCATATGCCGTTTACCAAAGCATTTATACTGTTTACCAAAGCATGCAAACACATTTTACCAAAACCTAGCATTCATACACTCATTTCACAATATGTCACATTGCAAGAGGTTGTGATCTTGTAAGTGTAGAGGAAAAGGGTCCTCATAAATTAATTATTATACTACTACTAATTATACTAATTATAAGACGCCCTTTTGTATCTCCTGATAGAAGAATCCATGAAACCATGACCTCCAAATAACATGTTTCATGGTGGTTTCATCATGCTTGATGCGAAACTAATTTAAAAACAGATCAAACTAGAAAAAGAGCCCCTCGGAGCACAGGTCTCCACCAGGACAATAGCGTTTATGTTTGGACAACATTTTTAGGAGTAATATATGTAAAATCAAACAGATCTGTGTTGAACACATGATTATAGAGGTAGAGTATACCGAATTGTGTGGTGTATGAATAAAATCTGTAAGGTCGCTTCTCGCCCTCCGGGCGTCTCACTAGTTAAGAACATGAATTGGCCTGTTATAGAGCCACCATTAGGCTGATTTGAATTATTTTAAGTGCATATTTTCACGGAAATAGTATGCTGTGTCCATGATTTGTGGCATTTTGTTCAAAACGGACCAATCCTGCAAACTTTGGAAGACAATAGCCAATGGGCACAGCTAATGAGCTTTCTGAAAAGAATCATGCTCAGTTTCAACAGTTACCTCAGGGTCTTTTCTTTACTGTGCACTCTTATAATTTTAAAGTTTAAAAAGCTGAA